>NC_060152.1:9895478-9915624 GCF_021292245.1 Micropterus dolomieu
GTGTTCACTAAAAAACATAAAAACCTATAATTGTTTGTGTGGTATTAGTTTAAGCAGACTGTGTTTGACTATTGTTGTGACTTAGATGAAGATCAGGTCACATTTTATGACCAATTTATGCAGAAATCCAGGTAATTCCAAAGGGTTCACATACTTTTTCCACCCTGCGCTGTGAATGTTTACACGGGGTGTTCACTAAAAAACATAAAAACCTATAATTGTTTGTGTGGTATTAGTTTAAGCAGACTGTGTTTGACTATTGTTGTGACTTAGATGAAGATCAGGTCACATTTTATGACCAATTTATGCAGAAATCCAGGTAATTCCAAAGGGTTCACATACTTTTTCCACCCTGCGCTGTGAATGTTTACACGGGGTGTTCAATAAAAAACATAAAAACCTATAATTGTTTGTGTGGTATTAGTTTAAGCTCACAGTGTTTGTCTATTGTTGTGTTTTAGACGAGAAATACTTATTAGTGCACCAAATGTCATTTAATCTGCAGCTGAAATGGTCTCCAACAAAAACACTGTTTAAAAAAACATTTATTAAACTCTGCAACACCCAGTTGTTTTAGAACATTACTGAGCTGTTTTTAAAAGTTGGGATGGGATTATATATTAAAGATGAGAGGGATTTGGAGTAAGTGCCACAGAAAGAGTAGGGAAGTGTTGATACATTGGTGATTGCATTTACAATAACAAAACTAGAAAAACACCAGTCTTACCTTTTTAACACCTACATTGTTTTTTAAATGATGCATCAAAATGAATCACCACCTGATCTTTACTGCAGGGCTACAGGTGTGTTATTTTGTCCATCCGCTGTGTATTTGTATGCTAGCTCAACATGCTCAAGTATATTCTGCTTATTCCTCTGTCCTCATCAGTGTGCAGCACATCTTGGGCAACCTGGTGATGCAGCTACTGCTGGGCATCCCACTGGAACTGGTCCATAAAGGATTTGAAGTGGGAATGGTTTACCTCTCGGGCGTCCTGGCAGGTGAGCACACCCCACTCCCACTCCACCCACAAGATACGTGTAGCACAGCTAGCTGTATCGTTACAAGAGCAGCTTTCAAACTCCTAAGCTAGCTGGACTCAGTCACTGTTTGTGAATACTATATGCACCCAGACATCTATCATTAACTATTCTTGAAGTTGGTTTTCCCTGTTTGTGTTCAAGTGAGTCCTGGCTGTAAGAAATGCCGCTGATTGTAGAACTGATCATTTCTGTTTCCCTCAGGCTCTTTGGCCAGCTCCATATTTGATCCTCTCAGTGCTTTGGTGGGAGCATCCGGGGGTGTTTATGCTCTAATGGGTGGCTATTTTATGAACGCAGTGGTGGTAAGTTTACATAGAGTTTAACAGAAAGTTGTGAACAGCAGCTGATGTTGTGTTTCAGTCTAAAGAGTTTAACTTATCTTATTTTACGTACTACAACTATGACTATGTTACTTTGACATTGTCAACATGTCTAAGGTTAGCAGATAGCATAGTGTGTGTACAATACCAGTTTACTCACATTTTCTCAATAAACGTTCTATTAATGGTTTGGAATATAATTTTAAGGGAACATTTATGTTACTGAACTACTGAGCACACCCCTTAGTATTTTTATATTCAAGTATATAAATTGTGCTATTTCTGCTTTGTGAAGCAGGTCTTTGCTAAGTTTTCAGACTTATTATTGTCTTACGCACTCGTAAATTTAAAATTAACATAATTCTTTAAAGCTGTTGACCCTTATTTCAATTCACAGAATTTCCGAGAGATGCTTCCTCTTCTGGGAGTGTTTCGTATCCTTGCCATAGTGTTGATTGGTATGTTCTCCTGTGTGTTTTCAACCTATTTTGCTTTTTTTCTAACTGCTGTGATCATACCTAATTTTTTTTTAAATTTGATACTGTTTTCTTTCTACAGTTGGCACAGATTTTGGATTTGCCTTCTACAGAAGATTTGTCAGTGATGAGGCTGGTTTGAAGGTATGATTTTCCTTCTGCTGTACAGCAGAGGACTTTATTAGAAAAACAAACAAAGGGTCTTGCTAAACCTTTTCTGATAAAGAAAGAACCTCAAAAGCGATCCACCTAATCTAGCTAACCTCCCCCAAGCCGACGGTGTTTAGTGATGGTTGTAATTTGCTTGTGGCTACAGACAGGATCAGCAGGTCTTGTTGGGACTTGATGGGATTATTCATGCAAATAGCTATCTCTCTGTATGGGCATGTATAAATGGACAAAAACTGTAAACTGACTTTCCACACAAACCAGATCCTTTTTTAATCACTAATCAACATTGAGAAATGGTGACTATTGCCCTTTGACTCCAAAGTTTCCATTTTGAGGGACAACAGCTGAAAGTATACATTATCTTCCTCCTGTTTGACAAAGCTTGTTTGTCTTTCCAACTGATCACTAGAATACAGTTTCCTTAGTCCCTCCCCCACTTTGCTATCTCCCTTCTTTTTTGCCTCCTCTTAGTTTCTTTTGGCTTTTAAACTGGTCCTGCAAGTTTTTGGGGTGTTTGCTACATTTCAGTGATGTTGGATGACAGTAGTTGAGGTCTGTGTTCAGTTTATCTTGGTTAATTAGGCCTAATTCTGAAACCTGACATCACCTTCTGTCCTCCTAGGTGTCCTTTGTGGCTCATTTTGGTGGGATTGTGGCCGGAATGACCGTCGGCTACGTCTTCTTCAGCGCTTACAACAGCAAGCTACTCCACGACCCACGTTTCTGGCTGTGTATAGTGGGCTATATAGCCTTTGTGATCTTTGCCGCACTCTTCAACATCTTCCTGTCCCCAGCACCATAGGACAATAAAGCTGCACTCACCAACCTTTTTTAAAAGTTAACACTAAAAGCCTTAATGTCACACTCAGGAAACAGTTTTTTGACTGATGTGTTTCACAGCAAAGCTGCTTTTCAGGGACTTTGTGAATGTGTTGCACAAGGATTTTAAAAAACAATAATTTTTAGAGCTGAATTTGTGCGTTCAAATGGAATGGTGCCTCATGCTGTTTATGTGTAGCATTGCAGAAGGCATATTTTACATTTTACATCTTTTGTTGAGGAAATGCTTTTTAAAATACAAATAATTAAGAATTAAATATTCTCTGAACCCCTAATGTACTGTCAATATTTTTCTTATTCTAGATATGATCTTTGCTGTGAGTATTTTGTTAGTTTTTATATGTTTTTGTATTTTCTATTTTGTATTGATAATCAGAAAATGAACATACTGGTCCTGATTCATGTAATTTTTCTTTGTCATTTCTTCTTAGGAATTTAATTTAATCATTTTATGCTCCTCTATGCTGTCACAAATATTCTGTTGAATCATCATGGACTTTCAGTATTCATAAAACGTGCCTTAAACATGGGGAATTCCCTCACTGTAGCAAACACAAATTTGATGAAGACATGTTGATTGACTGTGTGACAGCACTAACAAGAATAAGTTGCCCCTTCCTTTTGTAAGCGGAAGAGTTTATCATCATGCCTTGGCCTAAGGCCACGCTATTGTTTTAGTCACATTCTGTTGACAGGACATTGCTTATTACATTTTGAGTTGCAAAACTGTTGATGCATTTTTCTGTCATACTTATTGTGTTTTAACCTTGTAAACACATAACTTTGGCTCTGGTGAACATCCAGCTTTTGGAAACACCATTGTTTTACACCTGGTGTCAGAAGGTAATTCACAAATAGGTCTTATTTTTGAAAGAGAACTTCATTTATCTAGGATTACAGGAAAACTATGACCAAAGACCTCCTACACTTGGTTTCGTATTTCCACAGCTCAATATTTAATGTATTTTTAATAAACCTTGATGTTTTTTTAATGTTTCATTGTTTGTATACAGCAGTCTGCTGTTTGATGCTGCAGAGACTGCTTTTGCTCTTTTACAGTATGTGGAAAATCCCATAGTTTCCAAACTGAGCTCAAGAGAGATCAATATAGATCAATATAACTTAGGGCATCAGTATTCAATTATGATGAACTTTTCTTCAACTCTGAAACAGTGGGAAATGGGATGTTGCCTTATGTAGAACAGCAGTCGAAAATCGGATATGTGTTATTTCCTATTAAAGAGTTAATGAGGATCTTACTTTGAAATACTGAAAATAATACTGTGGTTTCTCTGAATTTGGTTTGGTTTGGCCCAAAGGTCCTAAAGACAACAGATACATTAGCTTCAACTGGTGAACATCTTACAATTCAGAAAAAGTTGCAGTTTATTCAAATTAAAGTGATGATCTTATAAAATACCTTAATTAATTATTTTAGACCTAAATACTGGACTTTTGCTTTTACCACCATGGAAGTTAGAACTGAAGTGAATTGTAGAGATCCTCTCCAGTGATGTTATAAGACAAATGAACATGAACACTTTAAGTTTAAAACAACGATTTGTGTTGATAGTAAGCCGGACAATGCACTGAGCTGAAGTACAAGTCAAAATTGATTACTGTGATTGGAAGAAAAACAAGGGGAAATAGCACAGAGTTTCCCAATATGTTACCCCAGTGTGACCCACTGTACCCCTAATGTGTTTGTACCAGACTGATCTGAATCAATCCTGCTCTGCTGGGTTGGTAATGAGAGATTCGAGGTCAGAGGGGTAAGTTCAGTTTATGATAACTTCGTACTCACAGACGAGAACACTAAGCTGGTGGGTTGAGTCTTGTCAACACACACATTAGGCCAGTTCAGGGGTGTGGTTTGCTTTTTCCTATTGATAACAAATATCCCAACTCACACACACTAGATAGTCTGTCTTGCTCTGTAAAGCCAAATAACAATTTGAGAATTAATAAACATTTCACATTGTGGGTGTGAAGCTGTAACATCATGACTGACCTCAGTCAGATAACAAGCATATTTATCACACAAAGACATTTAAAAGTATTTAGAATTGGACGGTGTGAATCTAGCGAACAGCAGAAGCCAAGCACATTAAATGATTGTGATAGATTTCTTGTAAATGTGATAAAATAATATTTCAAGTACATGAGAACTTAACATCCAGACAGGAGCAGCAGAGTATGAAATCGGACATGATGACTCATTGATTATTTCACTATAGTAGCAAACTATTGATTGTACAAAGCCTGTGTGGATAACTGACTGGTATTGATAATGTGGGGATTCCAGCCACGGTGTTGATTCTCTGTGTTGTTTGTATATACGGAGCAAACAGACTTGAACAATTGAGTGCTAATAAATCCTAAGCATGTAGTATGGACTTGCAAAGCACCTATTTAGAAACTGCTTGGTTATTTACACCCACACCAAATGTGCACACCCAAATAAATCACAAATATGTGGTCAGTGAGGTACCATCTCTGCTGTTGAACGCATGCAGCATTTCTGTTTGGAAAGGTAAAAAAATACAAAAAAAGGCCTCACCTGAAAAGACTGAGGTCATTATCTATGTTACAACTGGTTCCAACCCCATCACTGTGGGGGCATGATCTAAATACATCAGTGAAGCTGTTGGTATTGACTATTTCTGGCCAAAGTAGTGTTGGCAACCGTCCCTGAGCAGCTCGGTTGTTCCCACTTTGTTTTTGGCAACACTGGGGCATAGGCGGGTCACTGGAATTTGGGTGATACGCAGGAACTCATGTGGAGGGCACTAACGATTTTTTAAATCTTTTTGGTGATTTGGCTGCATGACCCGAGGAGATTTAAGTCAACACCAGCAGTCTGTCCATGCTGCTGCAAGGTAAATGGAAACGGCGAGTGCACAGAGCTCTGCTCTGAGTTTATATAATGACACTGCTGAGAGGAATGGTTTTATTAAAACAAAACTGGATAGCTGACATGCCAAGGGAATGTTTTACTTGATATACAAGTCCTTTTTGGAGAATTTTGATCTTTTGAATTTTTGATCTTTTTGCAAATATGTGACGCTGTTCATTTTTACTTCACTTTTTGCTACTAGTTAATGTTTCATTTTTCTTCTTCAGAGGTACTGCAAATTTTTAATTCTTCCATTGTTACTGGAAAATTTAAATGATTATTTTCACAAACAAATCTGTCTGGGGTTTTTGGTGGTTTACAGCTAATTTTGCTCTTGTATACTTTGTTCATTTTAACCTGAAAAGGTCTTTACATTTTCAATATGCCTTTCCTGTCTGTCTTAAAATCTTATTTCCTGAAGGTTGTACTGTATCTCTTGTTCCTATATGTTCATTATACTACCTTTATAGATACTAATTTTTAACAGTTTCAGAAGATTTTCTTCCCTAATTATTTCATCTCTCTCTGTCACTGACTTTCTGTAAGTCACAATGGCAGAGTGAAGATGGGGGACTGGAACTTCCTTGGGGGGATTTTGGAGGAGGTTCATATCCATTCCACTATGGTAGGCAAGATCTGGCTCACCATCCTGTTCATCTTCCGTATGCTGGTCCTCGGGGTGGCAGCTGAGGACGTATGGAACGATGAGCAGGCTGACTTCATATGCAACACTGAGCAGCCTGGATGCAGGAACGTGTGCTACGATCTGGCTTTCCCCATCTCCCTCATCCGCTACTGGGTGCTGCAGGTCATTTTTGTGTCTTCTCCCTCACTGGTTTACATGGGCCACGCTCTCTACAGGCTGCGGGCCCTGGAGAAGGAGCGGCAGAAGAAGAAGGTACTGCTGCGGAGGGAGCTGGAGTTGGTGGATGTGGAGTTGGCAGAAGCCAGGAAGAGGATCGAGCGGGAAATGAAACAGCTTGATCAGGGGAAGCTTAATAAAGCTCCTCTGAGGGGTTCCCTGCTGCGTACCTACGTGGCTCACATTGTCACCCGCTCTGTCGTTGAAGTGGCCTTCATGACAGGCCAGTACCTCCTTTATGGCTTTCACCTCTACCCACTCTTCAAGTGTGAACGGGATCCTTGTCCCAATTCTGTAGATTGTTATGTTTCCAGACCAACAGAGAAAAGTGTCTTCATGGTGTTCATGCAATGCATTGCTGGAATTTCCCTCTTCCTAAACATCTTGGAGATCATGCATCTTAGTTACAAGAAGATCAAAGAGGGCATCTTGGACTTGTACCCTCACTTGAGAGACGAGAGAGATGAACTTGATGACTACTCTGTGAAGTGTAAAAAAGAATCTGTTGTGCAAATATGTGCTGCCCGAAGGGTAACAATTGCCTCTGCACCTGGTGACTACAACCTCTTGACGGAGAAGGCACAGGGCATTTATCCAAGCCTTATCAAACCTTCAACTTTTCAACCCCAGGGTGAGCTGGCCAATCAGCAGGATTTGGAGGATTCCAGATGTGCAGCTCAAAGACCCCCAGATTATAACTACACCTTGACTACCAAGGAGCCCTGCTCTCCGTGCTGTGACTCCCCGATTAATCCAACGCAGGAGGCTGAGGACTTTTTGCATTTCCCCTCACACAGTAAGGAGGAGAACAGCAGTAGAAGAGATAGCCTAGACTCTCCAAAATGCCAACATAGGGCAGCTCACACTTCCTCCTTCCCCACGCTGCCAGTCAGTGCATCGAAGAGGCCATGGAAGGCTCATAGCTCTTTCATTTGCTCCACTGTGTTGGAGGGTAAAAGCTCTGACACAGATTCATATGGGGTTGCAAAAGCCAGTAGTGGACCTCCCTCTCCAACACAGTCAAAATTAGACACCAGCCATCAAAGCCGGCCCTCCACCCCTGAGTCACTGGAGGACTCCAGCTCAGGATCCATGTACAATTCCAGACCACCTTCTTCCAACTGCAAAACATCGATGGCAAGCAATACAAGCAGCAGACGAGCGTCAGACCTGCAAATCTAAACTTCAAAACAAACTGGGCCTTATTTGCATTATCGCCAATCCATGTTCCTGGTATATTCACCATTTGGATTTAACAGTCCTCTAATCTGCCTTCTAACTGGTGAGCGTTTGCTAATATTTTGTTTAATCTGTGCTTTTATTTTAAATGCATTTCAACCAATGCAATTGACATTTATAATTTCCTTTGGGTGACATAATAAAATATGAAACAACAGAACTGTGTACTGTATCTTTATATATTTTTGTGTTTGCTTTTGGAATAAAGCGTGTTTTCTATTGTGTCAAACTGTATGGATTACTACAAAATTAGTTAACATGTGGGCAAACAGCTGCATCATACATCTTGATGGTCTAGTCCAAGATTAGACAGGCCCCCACTGAGCCAAATATAGATGAGCTGTAACAAGTGCTGTTTTTCAGTTAGTCACGTCTAAAATGGAGAAGAGATAATGAGTTGACCTGAACAGATTTAGGAAAACGTGCTACCATTGGTTGCGTTTTAATCCACAATGATAAAAATCTGTTATGTCTCATGTCAGTTTCCTGTGCATATCAATAAGATGCCAACAACCCTCCGCTATCCTCACCAACAACAGTACTGTTGGATTACGTTCCTGCTTGATAGTTTCTGTTTGTCCCTGAAGGAACAGCTGCAAATTATTATTAAATCCTGGTCCCTAAGGTCTGCATTTCACTCTGCATTAGTGTTGTACCTGGTTTGTGTCTTATGGGGATTTTGTTAATATGTCATCATTGCACATGTAGAATACTGACTTATGCAATATTGATGTAGACATTAACAAAATTGATATTCCAACAAAAGCCTGATTGATACAGATTAGAAATTAGTTCAACAATAACTTAATTACAAGACTGTGCTTTATTTTACCAGCTACTTACATTTTAAAGCTTTTTACTGAAAATTGTTCACTTACACCAGACCTTTGGAAATAAAGGATTAAGTGCTGTCATGCACTGTTTATAACAATGCCAGAAAAATACAATAATCAGCAGTATAATCAGAGATGTGTTATATTCTAACATAGACCCCTCAAGAAAAGTCCCATGTCTTAAGAACTGGCATGTCTAGTCACATAGGAGGGTATGTTCTATTGTAAAGCTATACTTAAGACTGAAATAACAACTTATATATATATACACACACATACATGTACAGATTAAGTTAGATTCTAAGAAACAAATTAGAAACTAAAATAAAAAAAAAACCAGCACAGCTACATAACAATTCTTGGCTTTCACTTTTACGGTGTCGTCTTGTCTTTTAATTCAAAAGTGACAATTTAAACAAAAAATACATTCCTCAAACCAAAGCTTTGCTGAGTCTAGTCAGCTGTGGTCCCATCCTCTGATACAGGTTCATAACGCTGCAGCTACAGAAATGGAGAAGAAAGTACACCCATGTTAGTTTAGTTTATTATCCTTTTGGAGATTCCTTTTGTCTGAGGCAACTGTCGGACAAATACCACAAAGGACATTACAGTACAAGTCAGACATTAATTAGCAGACTGCCCCACAACCTTACCAACGATCAAACATCAAGTACAACAAAATGCCAGTGGCACGACTCTCATGCCATCAAGGATTTGTTTAAACAGAGCTATATTGGAAGATATGATTGATCTTTGAGCACTGGTAGTCCACAACGGCAGTACCCTATATCCTTGTCCTGGTAGCAAAATGTCATATTCGCCATAGAGGATGTGATACGCACACTCAATGAGCAGTGTCATACTGTGTTGTTGTTGACCCCAAATCTTACTAAACAAAATAAACTTAGTTTGTCATGTTTACTACATACAGCGAGCAGTATCAAGTAATAAGACCAAAAGTGAGAATGCTCTCCACAAATTAATGATAGAAAAGTACCAGTATCTGTTAAGTCCACTCCAAAGTGTTTAAGTTTATGCATAAAGTACACTCTCTTGTAAATGACAACGGTGTTTATGACTTCAGTGCAAGACCCAGGCAAGATGAGAGGAAATGGACTCTGTGTTTTACATTGATGATGCTTGGTGCACAAATGCAGTCAAGATGGACTCTGTTTCCCATATGACTGTTTATTGTGAAAAAGAAACTTTCATTCTATCATCTGGTTGCTGCTGTTTACATTCACCCCATGCAAATTCAAAAAATGCGCCGTGGAATATTCGGGGTGTATATATATATATATATATATATATATAAACTGTATTGTTTAATTTTATTTTAAACATTACCGTATTTTAATATAGGCCTACACTTAAATTATATGTTGAATGTGTAGCACAAAGGAACTACAAATTTCGTTTCGTTATGCAGCCTTGTGCTGTATAATGACAAATAAACAACCTTGTATTATACAAGCATAGATCATTTACCATAGCTACCTTGTAGGGCAGCCTTTCCATTAGTTAGGTGCTTTAACCGGTAAATGACACGCATAACTTTTACGATAAGCTTACCCGTGTTTTGAGGTCTTTGTTTTCCTCGGCCAGACATGCACACCTCTGTCTCAAGTCAATCACCTCCTGCTGCAGAGCCTCTGTGTCTGTGGAAGTCAGGCCACCAGCACCGAGGTGCTCCTTGACAAATCTGGAAGGAGTGGGTTAAAGAATCTACAGGAAGCAGTTGCCTCCTTTATTAAGTGAATTCTTAACATTTATCTTTATTATTATGAGTATTATTTGTATATGAGTGACAGGTGGGGCTCAACTCACTACCAACTAAACCAGGAGACAATTTCTACAACCACTCACGGGTTCAGTAGAGTCTGTTTGTGTGTCTAAAAGGATACTCCAGAGCATTGTTGGGCTTTTCTGGTTGTTCATACAAAGCCACTAGAACTGAAATCCAGGAGTGAAAAACAGTTCAGGCAACAGGTATCAACTTCAGTACTTTTTGGATACCAAAACTTTACTGTTGACAGAAAATGGTTTTGTAGATTCTTGACATTGTATTTAATTGGATATTTCCCGAGTCAAGTAATAATTTCGCTAACTTTAGACTGTATTTATTCAGGCAAAGTTATTGTGCTACTACTTTGTATAAAGACACCATTAAAATGCATTAGAGAAGTTTGGCATAATTTTTTCTTTGCTTTGTTAAAAGAAAAAAAAAAAAAGTTTTGTGGAACAACATTTTCAGATGTTCAGTTCTGGATTTACGCTCTTGTGTTGGCATCTTTTAAACATTTTCCTATTACCAACAAAGCAGTGCTTCAATATGTTAATAAATGTGCCATACCACTGGTGAGACTGTCAACTACACCGGCTTTCTCCAAGTATCTCCGAAACTGTTCCCTTTTGGGGTCTGGAGCCTGCAGGAGGAAAAGTCAGGCAACAACTGATTACAAAACTATCAACTGTCAGATCTAGTTCATTAACTAGAGGTTAGACGTTAGAAGTCAAATATCATGGTATAATTTCCACTCACTCGTTGCCTAAGTGCCCTGCTTGTTAGTCCTCTAAGTTAACAGTTAAGGTAAGTTAATTTCAGACATAAAATTATCAAATGATGACCTGAAGCAAAAAATAGACAAACAAAAATCACTCGTTCAAAAATCAGTTTGCAGTTGGTTTGTTGCCTTATTATCTTTTCGGTTCCCTGTTAGGTGTATCCACAAATATTTACAACCTCCATTCAAAACATGAGATGTCACAGGTGGTCAGCCTCCTCACTGATGAACACCTTGTGACCTCCCAGCGTGCTAATATTAGCTTAGCTAGCTTACAGTTACTAGACAAGGAACAGTTTGTACAGAGCATTCGTTAACGGTAAAGCGACAGCAAACACACTTACTCTATAATGTGCCATAGTGATGTAGGCTACAAAGATGATGTTGTTGTTCTTACAGACACAATGTTTTGTGTCCTGCCTGATATTGAAAGCCAGGTACACCCAGCTAAACTCTGGCGGCCGGTCGGAGAAGTTAACTTTCGTTTGTCACCTTCCTTCAAGCAACGCGGCTCTGCTGGGCTGGATGCTGCTTTCAGGTGTTCCTTGAAAAAAAACAACATATCTTCCCCCAAGCATTGACCGGGACAGTCTTTTTTTTAGTACATTGGCTGTTGGTTTTATGCTGAGAGCGTTTGACTCATGGCCTAAGTATTTATAAAAATCGTAATGCCATGGCTACGACTCTTTGGGTCTTGATAGACCCAAAGCTTTAATTAATTTTTATTTTATTTATTATTATATCTTTATTTTACCAGGCTAATTATGTTTCTTGTTTACCATAACGGCTTGGCAGGAGATAAAGGCCTCTTGTAGGGAATGGGTACTGAGATTAAATAAAAACAAATAAAATAATAACAGTCAACAGGGCAACATAAAATTGGTCTTTTAACAAATGACAGGTTATTTTCTTTAATTGAAATGAAAACTTGCACATTATGAAACTCCGTGGAAAGGTCTTACATGTCCCTCTTCTGTCTGTGTATTTTTCCTCTCAGCACACACCGCTGAGCAAAGGGTGAACCGTATTTCGTAAAAATACATTTTAAGGGGTCTTTCTAGAGTTTTAACAATCATTTCCGACATTTTAGAAAGACCTTGAAAGCCTTATTTTTACTGTAGTGGATTTCTGCCGCCATCTGCTGGTAATACTGCAGAACACCACAGCTGTCCACTTTGTTTTAGTTCGTTTTAACAGCCTTCACCAATGTTCACTTTTTTTACACCAAATAATAATGTATGAATTATGTATTATTGATACATTAAAACACAAACGGCTCTAAACGGCTGTGTCCATAGCGTATATTTGCTTTTTATTCGGGTGATAGGTCTCAAAACAAGTCTGAGTACTAGTCAGGTGACAGCGACAAACCTCAGTAGAGTGACAGGCAGGTCGACCAATCATTTATCGCATTTCAATTCAGACAGCAAATCAGAATTAAGAGGTGGACCCAATGGGCGAGTTTTTTTTTCAAGGGAGAGGAAATCCTTAGGAAATGTGTGGGATCACGCTCCGTGTTTCCAAGTAGCCCTGGCATTATTGACAAACTATTTTCATTCTGTGACGGTAGTTTGTGTTGCATACCGATTTTCAGATACAAACACGGGTGTGGAGACCGACAAGTAAGGGGGGGAAGAGGGGAAGCGACAGTCGTTAGGTCAAAATGTCGATTCAGTACGAGGTGGAACAGCTGGCTGACAGCTACGGGGTTGCAGACTCGTTCCCCAAAGATTTCGGTTATGGTGAAGAGGAGGCCGACATCGAGGACAGCCCGGCGCCGTCCGACAGCAAACCGAGAATCCTGCTTATGGGTTTGAGAAGAAGCGGCAAATCATCCATACAGAAGGTAGGAAGAGATGTGAAACTGTTAGCCTTTCGAGGTGAGCGGCGCCTTCCCTAGCTTCACGCAAGTAAATGGGACGTTAGCCAAAATAGCTAACGACTTAGTTTAGCATGTCGCAAGGGACTGTAGCTATCTATCAGCACGTAACATGTCAAGCTACATGAGAGTGGAAGAACTGAAATAAAAATACCTACCACAGCTAATGACTAGTAACCCTTAAGTGTTAGCTAACGTAAGTGTAGCTGTGAATTATTAACCAGGTGTACAGAGACGCTAGGTGCATCTTTACTGATATGTGGACACAAAGCATGTGACTATTTGGTTAACAACTTGTCCAACATGCCAATTATAACTAAGTCCCACCCAGTTGTGAGGCATAGGGCAGGTCTGATGTGCAGCTCTCACATGACAGCAAACCGACCACACCTTCCGTAACACTTTCCTTTTAAATCTGTGCACCAGGCAGGAACAGCACCTGCAGTCTGGCCAGCATCTTCCCCTATGCATTTAATTCATGGCTGGATTAACAAGTTTGGGGGGGGAGCAGCCAATACTCCCAGGGTTTCCCCCAGTAACGTTTTTTAGCCGACGTGGTAAACCACCAAGATCCTGACGCAGCTTGTCTTGTGATCAACATACTTAGTAGGTGAAGGCCCAAAGAAATTCATACAAGCACCTCGGTTTTATATGCCTTCATTATGTATTTCTTAAATCATCTTTATGATATTGGTGGTCTTTTTCTTTTAGGTAAAACAAAACTGCAGATACTAAAATATTTATTACGTTTTTGTTTGTTTGTGGAAATCTGATCTTGACACATTTCATTTGATCTAGACCAGACACATGGTCCCATTACAAGGCATAGCCTAACAAATTTCCAATTAGCCTAGCCAAACCAAAACCACTTAACATGCAGTGAACTTGGGGCTTTTTAGGGCCTCTTGGAGTTGTTGCCCATGTTTCCCTCTTGGTAATCCATCCTTGATTTGATTGCCTTTCCTTTTGCATGATCCAGCTAACTCCTACAGCAAGGTTAGCTGCCTTGATTATATTCCTCAAGTCTACCACTTTCAGACTGGCACTGTGGTTGAATAATAGATGAGATGCAGTTGTGCCTTCTATGATATTTTATTATTTATGTTAACATTCAATGGGGAAGTAGAATCATTCTGGATATAGCATGACTAGCCAGAAGAATATCCTACAGACAATGCCTGAAGACATAAAAGTAAACAATTGCAGTTGTCTGTACTGAAGTGCACATGCACACTTGTACTGTTCTACTATAATCCCCACACCGTCAAGTCTCAGATTAATAGTCTCCTGTAAGCCTCCAGTATGGGCTGAAAACATGTGATTTGGCTTTTTGCTGGTTCATTGGCCTATGTCCTCAGTGGCTCACACACTGATTCAAAATGGCAGCTGTGGAGAGAACATTCCAGTTCCTCCACCATAACCCACTGCAATTTATTTTCTACCTGCTACTGCTTTCAGTAGACCAAGACCCTGATCAACCCATACTTCACTTACAGCTGCAGTCTTAGTGTCTGCTGTTTGAAAGCATGCACCTGAAAAGTGCTGAATATAGAGTGACGTGTGTTGCATCAGAGTGAGTGTGCAATGTTTTGTCTTTATCCATTGTGCTCTGCGTGTGATGTCCGAATTATGTCTTTATGCTTAAATCATAGCATAAACCAGAATACAGTGCTGTTGGGATAATCTCTCCAGTGAAAACATTTATATTCTGATGCATGTAATTTTGCAACATATTGTAAGGCTATTCATTTACAATACATCACTATCTGTGTAACTAGTGAAGAAAACCCTAAAACTCTTATTGAAAAAGTTGTAGTCACGTTATATGTATTTCTATATTTATTTGCTGTATTATTAAATGCTTATGATTGGTAGGCAAATGAGATTAAAGAATATGTAGCAAATATTTAAGTCAGACATTTAATAAAAATGTTAAACAGTTGTTCAATGAACATTAAAGCAAAGCAAAAGTTGAAAAGAGAGTATACACTCTGCTGTGCGGTATGTGTACAAAAAGACAAATGGAGGTTTGTCTAGGTAGGCAAACGAAGCACCCCAAATTCTTGAAATATTTTAAAGGAATTAAATCTCATGAAATCATATTTTTTATTTGTATGAATAATAATACAGCCATGTGCACCATAAAACATGGTAGTGAGGAGGATTTTCAATCCATTAAATTAGTCTCTTGGCTGTCATCGACCCAAGCACCAAAGGTTGTAGTATGGCTGTAGTCAGATGCCAAATGCATGTTAAATTGGCTAAGGTTTTCTGAGTATTATGTTGGTGTGATATCATACTAGCCTTCAGGACTTGGTGTGATTTCAGGACTTTAAAAAACTTAAATATGTATTCAATTATGATTTCAGGTGGTGTTCCACAAAATGTCTCCAAATGAGACCTTGTTCCTGGAGAGTACCAACAAGATCTACAAGGACGACATCTCGAGCAGCTCCTTTGTCAACTTCCAGATTTGGGACTTCCCAGGTCAGGTTGACTTCTTCGACCCCACCTTCGACTATGAAATGATCTTCAGAGGAACCGGGGCTTTGATATTTGTCATTGATGCTCAGGTAAAGAGCTGTAAAACATTGGGTAATTTGACATGGTCATGAACACAGGAAGTGAAGTCAACACTTTTGGTGTTGTTTTACATGCTGTGAACATAAAACAAAACCGTGTCATGTTTCAAATATATTGACTAAAAATACAGATTTTTCCTCTTAGATTCTGGGTACTGGCTGTACATTTTATATTACAAACACAAAATCTGATAAAAGACTGTCTGACATTCACATATATTTGCTACTTGGTGAAACTGCACATATAAAGAAAACAAACTTTTTTTAGTACTCGCTGTTGATGTAAGTTACAGTAGAAGCCCTTTGAGAATGAACTCCGTGATAAACAGCCGGAGCAGCCAGGATAAAAGTCAATTACATGCCATGGCTTTTATGCCAGTGCTATCCCCATGACGTGAAGCGCTTTCAAGAAGTAATCTCAGCGACGATGTTAGCCACTGCTGATCTGATTGCAGCACTTACTTGTACTCAAGGAGGTGCATCAGATTCAATTTGTTGCAGCAGTTGGTCACACAGTGATATCTGGGGAGACTTGTTTTTGTCTTGCTGTTTCAGAAGACAAAGCAGCAGTACATTTCCTCATACCTGTTATCCCACACTTTTTTAATAGGCCATGTCTTGTTTTTCCAGTTTATTTTACTGATTAGCTGTCGCATAGTTTTTGTAATTGCAATTTATCTTTTAAGTATAATCTTAAACTGAACTGAAATATTTAAAATGGGTGTTTTCAGGGTTCATCCTAGCAGAAGATGGTCATATGCACTTTTGAGGTGTATAAATGTTTAATGAAGCTTATTTGTTTTGTTCTCAATAGTTTTAAAGTGACAGTATAACAAATATAAAAGTGATTAATTATTTAGCATTTGTATGCATGAATGCAGAAGATAATTGTGATCTAATGTAAGGACTATAGGCTACTTGAAGTTAAAATTTTTGTAATGCGTTTATGGCCAGTTTTATGTCTCGCTTTTTTATAAAGATGTATTGCATATGTGTATTTCTATGTTACTTTCTACCTCAGGATGATTATGTGGAGGCCCTGGGCAGGCTTCACCTCACTGTGTCGCGGGCCTACCGAGTCAATCCAGAGATCAACTTCGAGGTGTTTATCCATAAAGTGGACGGCCTCTCAGACGATCACAAGATCGAGACCCAGCGAGACATCCATCAGAGAGCCAATGACGATCTGGCAGACGCTAGCTTAGAAAAGCTGCACCTCAGGTACACTTTATTAACACTTTATTATTTTACTTCTATATCTCTAGAAGGCTGAAGAAGAAATTATTTTTTTCCTGCTACCCATGCAATCACAGAGGATGTTGATACAGAGAGTAATTTAAATTCATGGTGTCTCATGCAAGTACGTTGACTCACACCTGTTATCCATATGTGTGCAGTCTACAAAAGTCATGCAAATGGGCCTTTCTCTTTCTCCTAGTAACATATTATGACATTATAAAAGTGGAAAACATATGTCTACATGACTGGGTAAGATGAGACATGCAAAATCTAGGTATTCTTGGGTAGTAAACATGGAACACCTGTTATAAATAATGGCTTAAGTCAATGTGAAAATCAAATTGGCACATTTGACATCAGGGGGTCCTATGTTACTACTCATTTTAGAATACTGCATTAAAACACGCACATGCCCTTACCCCTCTGAAACATCTTGCTCCAGTCTAGGTTGCAAAACTGGTTCTGGTTGTTCTTCCTGTGTTTCGGGATCATGTTTGACTGACCTGCTTTGTTTTGGATCACACTGCCTTGCTTGTCAGGACCAGCCCTACTCTGCTTCTGATTGGCTAGTAGTCCTTACCTAGGTACTGCACATGTGCAACTCCCAACAAAGATCTTATAGAAGTGAGATGCTTCACTCGGTAGCTAAAACGGAGAGTTCAACACAGGGGTGAAAAGAGGTGCTGCAGCAATGTATGACAAAAATATGGTGTTTTTTGAAATTGAAACCATGTAAACCTGTTCTGGTACAACCCCTAGATAAAAATATAGCTGCGAGCAGCAATGATCGGGATACAAGCAAGTCGCGAAAAACGCAACATTTGACATTTTTCAGAAGAGAAGAAAAGACGCAGATGACTTAAGAGATTAAAGAGATGAACTTTGAGATAATTGGGGAAACGCAAACTTCATTTTTACAGCATCACCTTGAGATCAGAGTGTCATTATATGTACCCAGACTACTGGGTGAATTGTTCAACCCACCTGCAACAGGTTGTGTTTAGGAGTTTTAAAGTTTAAGCTGCACAAACACTTTTTAGCAGAGAAAAATTGGAAGAAAGTGTCATGTGGTCCAAATAAAATAGAGAACTTAAACTCACTCTCATCTGAAAACCCCCATTGTCAACAAGTCAGACTCAGTCAGCTGGGGATTTGAACCAGAGTAGGTTCCTAACTGACTGAGCTACTGGTGAGAGGGTGTTACCACACACCTTCTCACAAGTTGAGGTAGTGATGTCACATGTGCCAGACCTGGATAGTTTTGTCAGTTTAAACTTAAAAAGCTTACAACTGTCAAGATGTTGGTGAGAAAATTCTGACAAAAATCACACATCATTTTGCCGGTTTTGGGTGTGTGATCCAAAACTGAGCCTAAAAAAAACTGTTGTGCATACTGTACAAGTTATGACAAGATACTGAATATCACTGTAGACTCACTGTTTGACCGATCCAAAACCCTTTGCAACACTCAGTATCGGCCATCCAGACAATGTCTCTGTTGATTTAGCGTTTGAAGAAAGACTTGTGGAGATATAGATGTTAATTGAATTAGCACATTCTGAAAAATATAGAGTGACTGACTTCAGAATTGACCATAGGTTGCAGTAAGGCAAACATTTCTCACATATCAGTGGATGTGCTGAAAATATTTCAGCTCTCTAGGATGTACGGGAGAGTTTCTCAGATTTTTTGAAGTTAGGAATGAGAAATGTCTAGAAATTTACATTTCTTGTAATAAACCACGCTCACTTTGCACAATCATTACCAAATTTTAAACCACAACTTTAAAGACACTGTCAAAGGGTTATTCTACAATTTGAAACCATTTATCCACAGTACGCTGTGTCCTTTGTGCACCATGTGTCTTCAAAGTTTCAGCTTTTCATGAGATAAGAAAAAAAGGTTAATTTTTAGCTTTCCGATGATGTTTTTTTAAGAATCCATTGGGTTTTAAACAGTTTATTTATCTTAAGAACTCATAAAGGAACACTTAGTCCTTCAGTTCATCTGAAAATCACCAAAATGGTTTTGTTTGGACAGCGATGACTGCATATCACAAAGTCAAATCACCAACCTACATTTGTTAGCTACTGAGTGAATCCTTACTTCATTAGGATAAAGAAAAACTAACAACACATTACAAAAAGCGGGACAGGAGGAGTTTTAACCACAGCCCACATTGTATGGTTACAAAACTTACAGTAAGAATGTTGTTCAAAATTGATCAAAAACGCAGTCGCAGCTTAGATATGACTGAGCTCTCTCAGGTTGGCACAGCAACAGTAATTTGAATTATGGGATTATGGAAGGCTTAGTTTAACAGTGGAAGTGTTGATGTACAACAGCCTGTGCCCTGCATACCTTTGGTGTTACTGTGAGATTCCGCTTTGACCTCCTAAATGAAGAAACCATGACCTATGCTTCACATACCAGAGCTCTCCAAAGGTCTGACGTACTTGTATGATGTAGAGAGAAGGCTGAAGTCCTTACTGTGCAGTAGTTCACACCATTGACTGATGCTCAGTCAAAATAATACGTTTTGGCTCAGGAGATGTCTGATTACTAATTGAGTCATCAATAAATTAATCCATAATGTGAAAGAATAACCGATTAATTTATGGAAAGACAGTTGGTTGGGAACAATTTTGATATTCGATATAATCACTCAAGTTTTTTTTTTTTTTTTTTTTTTTATCTATTCAAAATGCCAAAAATTTATTGGTTACAGCTTCTCAAATGTGAGAAGTGTATTATTTTCTGATTTATCATTGTAAATAATATATTTTGGGGTTTTTAATTGTTGATCAGACAAAACCAACAATACCATGTTTATTTGGGCAAACTTTTTTTTGTTTTACAGTTTTATGACTAAATGATTTTAAAAATTAATCAATAGATTACGTGATAATTAAAATAATGTTTTTTTGCAGCCCTAATCAAAAAATATGAGTAGAAACTGTAAATGTGTTTTGTACAACATTAAACAGGCTGTCCTGGCTGAACCTGGTCAGCTCTGCAGCAGCTTTACTGTTGATGTTTGGCTGTGTTGGCACATGCTGCACTGTGTTTTATGTGGGGTGAGATTGTTGTTTATTTCAGTTAGACAGCCAGAGCGGTCGGTCCTGGATATATGGTGGCGCTGAGAAGCCTTTTTTTTTTTTTTTTTTTTTTTTTTTTTTTTTTTTTTTTTTTTTTTTTTTT
>NC_060152.1:9915644-9917351 GCF_021292245.1 Micropterus dolomieu
TGGGAAGCTTTTTTTTTTTTTTTTTTTTTTTTTTTTTTTTTTTTTTTTTGCTGTTCTTTGTGGCTCTCTGGTGCTTTCTTCGCTGTGAAGTTGAGCTTCTGCTGTCTGCAGTGTATGCAGACTGTTCCATTTGGCTCAAGCCACTGGCTTCTCCGGGGTCTGATATTTTTATTTATATATATATCTCTGTAACCAAAGTCCGTTAGTCATGTGGGTCCAGTTTTGCCGCAGACACGTGAAGACAGTTTTTTTTTTGCTAACATTTAGTTTTTATTACTGTGTTTTTATGTCTGAATCAGGCTTAAATGCTTTGATTAACAGCTATTTTCTAGCATTCGGTGTCTGTCATGTGATCTCGTGACTATGTGTAATTTTACCTGCTTTCATATGTGTTTTGAGGAAGTGAGAAGTGTTTCCTGCTACTAACGGTTTATTCACTTCCTTTTTTGTTTTGTTATCTCATTCAGCTTTTACTTGACGAGTATTTACGATCACTCCATCTTTGAGGCCTTCAGCAAAGTGGTGCAGAAGCTCATCCCTCAGCTTCCCACTCTGGAGAACCTCCTGAACATCTTCATTTCTGTAAGTAAAGAACAGCCAACACTTGTGTGATTGAACCGGAATGAGTTTGTCATTGACCAGCGTGATTTGTGTGTGACAGCCTGCGTGATGTGAGTCACTGCCAGCCCTGAAGGCACATATGATTAGCAGTTCCTCCAATGCCATTTAGCCATTTAAGGCCTTGATTGTAATGCTGGCCGTGGATGCTGCATATGATTTCTTCCTCAAACATGGTCTTGATAATACATTTTGATTATGTTGCTGTTGATGACACTCACTGGGAGAGATTTGTCTCTGGGCATACATGATATTGAGTGCAGAAAACAGTCCTGCCTCACATGAAATTTGCATTTTATTGCAAAATGTACTATTCTGATATCCAGAGAGTTCACATAGTTTAAGAAAAGTCTTCAATGTCAGACAAATATTTACTTGAAGAGGGTAATGCTCCAGCTTTGTCTTTGACTTATGTCTGTAGTCAACATTTCACAAATGCTGTGAAGTCATCTTAGTAAAATGTTATATTTCATGATTAAGTAATGAAAAATACTTAAAAGAACATTTAACTTTAACTTGGTGCCATCAGACTGTGCCTCCGCCGCTCCTGAATGCATATAGGGGAAACACTGACTTATTATCTGTTTTGTCGTTTATTGGCACACATGCTGTCATGACCAGATGATTAAAGCTGCATCTAAAACAGCAAGTAAAACCCTGTATTTTGAAGCTTTGTGAAGATAAGTGAACTGAACCAAAGTGAAGCTTAATTCTTCTTTATGAACCTTTATGTGCCAGATGATGGGTGAGCATTCCAGTGGAGCCCCATAACTATTACTGATGAAGTACCGGGTTTCCATAAGAGTGCTGTCACAACTTTTGGCCCATTTTATTATGTGTATTGAGAAATTCTGGAAAATCAATTGAGGATTTGTTAATGGATAAAATATGCAGGAATCTCTGTTTATGCCTAATCGAGCAAATTAAATACCTTACAAATATTGCCATAAAGCAGTCCTGCTCATTGATTTGTGAGCGGACAAGGGCCTAAATACTGTACACCCAGATATATTACTTCCAAAGTATTAACTGCATGGAAAATCTAGGGCTGAAATAATTAGTCAATTATGCGTTTGTTGTATTATTTTT
>NC_060152.1:9917429-9942295 GCF_021292245.1 Micropterus dolomieu
TATATATATATATATATATATATATATATATATATATATATATATATATATATATATATATTAATTGGCAACAATTTTCATAATTCATTCAGCTTTTTAAGTAATTAGAAAGTTCACCAGGTCCAAATTCTCAAATGTAAGTATTTGCCAGTTTTCTTGGTCTTGTATGACTTCTGCTTCAGGAAAATGTGATTTCACTTTTGTCTGACATTTTAAAGACCAAACGATCCAAAAACGTTAGTTATTGCCCTAGTAAAATGTCTGACAGCTGCTAAATTAGTATCATCTCATTCACATTTGTCATCATATCACCCACCCTTACTGTGGACATATGTCCAGTGTAACTCATCAGATAGTAGTACCCTGCTTCTTTATTTTATTATATCTATTATATCTTTCCTTTGTCTCTCTCCCTCTTTCATTTCTCTCCCTCTCTGTTGTTCGTCGCCTAATATTTGTCACTGCCAGAATTCAGGGATAGAGAAGGCCTTTCTGTTTGATGTGGTCAGTAAGATCTACATTGCCACAGACAGCTCTCCTGTAGACATGCAGTCCTATGAGCTGTGCTGTGATATGATTGATGTGGTCATTGACGTCTCCTGCATCTATGGGTGAGTGCGTTTTTATTTGTTTATTTTAACAGTAGTAATTGCAGTCAGAGTTGGGTTATGGCTTTGTTTTCAGCTCTTCCTGTCATTCAGATGCAGTTTAGATTTATGTAAGTTTAAACTTTATAATAAGTGAATTAAAAACCAAAGGGAGGTAGATTTTCAATTAACTTTCTATAAATTCTTAATGCTTTAAAGATACAGAGTTCACCCATGTGTTGTCTAATAATGCTTTCATTGAACTTCATTATGCATTTATTTGCTTAAGTAATCCGAATGCTAGAATTTTTTATTCACATTTTCCCCTGAACATTAATGTGTTGTGTTATGCCACAACAGTCTGAGGGAGGACGGCAGCGGCAGCGCCTACGACAAGGAGTCCATGGCCATCATCAAGCTCAACAACACCACTGTGCTGTACCTGAAAGAGGTCACCAAGTTCCTGGCCCTTGTCTGCATCCTGCGAGAGGAAAGCTTTGAGCGCAAAGGTAAACTGTCAGGGAAATCTGAGATCTCCTGGAGCTCATCTGGCTTAATTTGGCTAATGAGGATGCAGCCTTGAGTCAAGTGCTTTCATATTTTCTTCCACGTTATTCTAGCACTGCAGTGAGGCTGGATTTACATGTATACAGAGGTACATATACATTGTAATATGTTTCATTTAAGTATATTAAATGGAACCAACAACTTAGTATTGCACTTTAATATAGTGCACAGATTTTGGTTTAAAAAGATGATGCAGCAGATGCGGAGATATGCTGACTTGTAGCCACTAATATGGATCCTACACATTTTATAAAGAAACTCAATAGCATATCCTCTATGCGCCCAGTTTGTAACACTGGCTTTCTTTATAAAGTCACAAGCTCAAACTGAGATAACCTTGACTATAGAGTTAAATCAACACCTGTCAGTTTCCAGAGGGAGAAAACATTATAAGCTTTACAAATGTTGTGAATGGGTATTGCATTGGACTACGTTGTTATTCTGTGTTTGTCATGTAGAAGTTGCTTTTGGGATTAACAAAATACCTTATTTATAGGGATGAAAGCACGGACTTAAATATGGGGAAGTGGGATGAATGAAAATTATTATACAACTTAGTTTATGAGATTCTTTTATCACTACCTTTCCTCAGACTTTTCTTGCAATGCATTGCAAACAATAGTTAAGAGCCTAACATGATCCAACTGACTGCATTTTTTCCCTTCAGTTTTCATGTTTATTAACCCCCCAACCCGCAGCCTGTTTGAAACATTAAGCCTTTTGACAGACTTTCTTTGTGCAGATATTGTTACAAAGCAAGACATACATGTCTCTAATGCATCTGCTGTATATTTCTTGCCTACTTAGGATTGATAGACTACAACTTCCATTGTTTCCGGAAGGCCATCCATGAAGTATTCGAGGTGGGCGTTTCCACCCAGCGTCCACTGGGCTCGCAGGCGGTTGGCTCACCCTGCACCAAGGCTGTTGCACTGAATGGCACGCCGCGGAACACTGTCTAGACACTGATGCAAAACAAAAAACTAAAAAGAGGGTAGAGGAAAGGAAAGATGGAGAGGGGCCAGGGGAGCCTGTAGAGGAAAGACTACTCAACTGGGGCTCACCTGCGCGCAAATCACAATGCCTTGCTCCCAGCACCTAAAGTACTGAGAGACGGCTTGAGCCACAAGTGTGTAAGACAGCACTGGAGCACACTGGGGTCAGACTTCTCAAGCTAAGATGGAAGGGAAATTCAAGCATTCGTTTGAGGTAAATGCAAGGCACTGTGTTAGCTGTGAGGAAATCAAGAGAGTAAAACTGCACCTGGACAAGAAGAGGTTCGAGATCTTTCTTTGGATTTCTTAAAGCAGTCAGAGGCTGTGATAATTAGCTGCTGGTCCCTCTGAAATGAACAATGTGAGGAGTAAAAACAAACTCTTGTTGTATCCTCTTGCTATGGACAAACTGTGATATCAGTTTTCAGGAATCTGTCTAGTGATGAACCCACCCCGACCACTTCTGTGCTGATGGAAAAGATGGTGGATGTGAACCGCTAGTCGTAACCCACACATGTTCAGAGATGGCCTTATGTAGATAAAGCTTGTCTGCAGTGCAAGCTTTCTCTCACTACCACTCACCTCACCCTACCTGAATGCTGCCCAGAACTCGCTTTTTGGTTTCACTTGTGAAGGGAAAAACAAGGTTTTGTTTGTTAGTAGACTGAAAAGGGATTGTGCTGTCCATCTATCGTAGTCTTTTGTGTGTGTGTATGCAGGTATATATTTGTGTGTATGAGTGAGTGAGTGTGAGTGTGTGTGTGTGTGTGTGTGTGTGTGTGTGTGTGTGTGTGTGTGTGTCAATGTCCGTGAAAAGGTGTGATTAGATCCCAGACAGGGCCCTTTCTCTGTACTGGTGAAGGACCTTTACAGAAAGAGCCTTCTTCTCAGTAACAGCAGCTTAGCATAATTAAACTCTTTTGAATCAGTGGAATTAACTTTTCTGCGTGTGCAACACTGAAAATTCAACTTTGACTTTATGATAGGTTGTAAAAATGAGTTTGGGTTTGGTCTTTGCAAAAGCACTGCCAAAATGATTAAATGATTCAGAAACGGTAAAATGATGAAAATAAGCCATGTAAGAAGGAAATGTATTAGGTGGGGTTGAGGTGCAGGACTGATTGAGGAGTTCACACCCCAGATAGACTTTCTATGACATTATGGGAAGATGACATGAACTGGCTGAAACTAGCATGTTTTCCACCTACAGTTTCAGTCGTGCCCAAAATTATTAACCCATATTTTGTATTGAGTTTGGCTCTGTTAAGCGGGATTCACAAGAACAAAATGTACCCATTCCAAGCATGCATACATTGGTGTGTTGACAACTTGTATTGCTGTAACACTGCTCATTGTATTCAAAGGTAGAAAGTGAAAATGAAACTAACCCAGAAAATAAAACACAAAGGAGGAGGAAAAAGACCAAAATTCATTACTTTTGCCATTACAACGACACAAGATGTTGCATTTTCTGTATGTTTATATCAAGGGTGAGATGTGGGGTTCACAAAGTAGGATTAACATGTTATCCTGATAACTTTGCTGAGTAAAACGCCTGTAAAACGTTTTTGTTCCAGATTTGAAGGTATTTGGGGTTTTATTCTGCAAAGTTATTCAGGTAACTCTGTGAACTTGCTTCTTGAAACAGACCCAAGACCTTCTCAACCTGTCGACCAGTCGTTATCAGTCACCTAAAAATAAGCACTTGCACAGCAGAACTGTGATGAATGACGATTTCATGTATTGTGATGCTATACCATGTGAAATAAATGAGCATTTACATTTTGTTTTTGTCAGTGTCATAATTGTCGACATAAAGTTAATTAAAAGACATCAGATCAAAAGACACCAAATCATCTTAATACTTATCTGGGTATATTTGTAAAACCTCTAATGAAAAACAGTCTTAGGTAATGTTTTAAGGTTAGAGGCAGAATGAATTGGTGCTCTGAAATGGCCCTCTGCTTACCATCTAATCTAATGCAAACCTACAAGCAAACGCAAGATGGCGCCATAAGACAAGTCAAATGTTCCCCACAGTGTATTATTCATTCTTGCCCCTTCTCCAAGCCCAATATCTGTTTTCATTCTTGTTAAATTTACAGTAAGCGTGCATCATTCGCTGATCCTGTATGGTGAATTATACAGCCCTTTAAATATGGCTATAAATGTCAACAGTTTCTGTAACCACAGTGAGTAGTAGAGAGAACCCCTGTTTCCGTTATTGGGCCTTCAGAATGAGCATGACAATAAAGTAAATTGGATTATTCAGCCCTGATGTAGAATATAGGCTTTAGCTCATGTCCAATTTGTAGTCGAGTTCATGTTGCCTGGATATTTTCTACATGTTAACAGTCAAAATGACATTTTCAGCCTTTGCTAAAATGCTCAAAATAGTATTTTTTTTAAGTGATTCTCTAATATGGAACTAGATACATTGTTAATTGTCAGTTTTCTTGAGTTGGCTGTTGTTCATATGGCATTATGATGAGTGAGAAGAAAGAGGGGGAAAAAATCCCCTTACTGGTTTAGTATAAAAACAATTCACTGAATAGCTTCGCCATACAAGTTATTCACCAGTTAAGTTAAATAAGCCTCACAGCTACTGTCACGACCCATTATGTGGGGAGTAGGCGAGACAGCTAAACACCACTTCCACACAATTTAGATGCAATAAAACACTGACAGCTTTTTTATCCACTTCATTAAGCCAGTAATTTCTTATAAAAATCTCCCGCATTAATCCTGGCCATGGTTTCCCTGCGGTTCCTTAAGCTCTCCTCCAACCTTAGCCGCCTTGCTTTGATGCTTACTCAAATAGGCGCTAATTTGAGATAAATTATGCATCCGCATGTAGCCTACCCATGCCAGGGAATATAAAGTGTGACACCACTGAAAGATGGTGAATTAAGGCAAAGTGTGATATCTCAACGGCCTAATGGCAGATAGGTTAGGCCTGTCAGCCTGATGGTTTGTTGATCTGCAAGTCACTTCATATTCAGAGAAGGGGCGCGGTCATGTTTATGATGGTTTGAAGGTCAAAAACTTTTCTATTGTAGTCTATATTGTCCTTTTAATGTTGATGAAAAGGACAGATTTTATTGATCCCACACAGGGAAATTCAAGTGTCACCACACAAGAACAGATGCACAGATGAGTAAATTTAAAATTATGAACATCTACTACATACAAGTGAAGCATGAAAACTAAAAGGTACCAAATACACCATCATAAATAGTAACCAGTGAGTGTATTGAGACAAAAAGGTCACAAATAAAGTGAGGAGCCAATGAAGCTGCAATAAAAAGTGAAATTCAAAAATTACACTTGAGGGAATGAAACTGGGTGGTTGTTGAAGTGTTACCAGTTTGCAGTTATTGCACATGAAGCAGCAAAAACCAAAGTGTGTAAACTGTGTCTCATAATGCATGACACAAGATTACAGATGGCAGTATAAGTGTGAGGCAGGCCTCCCAAGGGGGGCTTCAAACAGTTTCAGGGGAGGCTCAGTGAATGGAAGTGAAACAATATTACATTACTTATTGCATTAGTTATCAAAAGCAGATCACAAAGAATAGCCCACATTTGTGAGGGTTCTGAGATACAGTAGTTTTGGGGAACATTCAGTGTCAGAAAACCGATAAATGCCTTTGGACAGACCTTTTTTAAAAACTATTTGGTGTAGTTAGAAGTGATGTCAAACAGCAATATAAGGCTATCTTGGTTTAAAGGCTGTGTCTATGGGATCAAATAGTATAATCATGATAAAATCACATCAGCGACCCTTGCTGAATTTAAAGTGATTTGAAGTCATTAGGCAATTCAAAATGCCCAGTATAAGTTGAGTCAACATTTTATTGAACAGACTGGTGAAATCCTAACTCAATATGAACTATATCAACTTTTAGTGCACCTGAATCATTTAATATCCACTCAGTAATCCAGTGACTGAATACAATCTCTAGATGGGGCTGTTGTCTGCTGTTTCAGCTGTTGTCCCTCACTCTTCTCTCAAGTCTCTCTGCTTCACAGAGCAGGCAACATTGAGATCAACACCATGTACAGAGTCCTTCCAGATAGAGAGAGCTAGAGAAAAGAAGTTGTGGAAGCAGTAGAGAAAGAGAGAGAGAGAGAGAGAGAGAGAGAGCTGCATGATGTACAACTGTAATTTGGCACCGTAGCAGCTCCTGAAATTGCCTTGCTTTATCAAAGGCAACGCTGCTTCGCCCCCTGTCCCTAATAAGGAAGCTTAACCAATAATGAAATAAAGCGAGCAGGACGTACTTTTTCCCTGTGATGTCACGCTCACTTCCGCACGCCGGTCCGCCCTTCATCTTAGATGTCTTAGTATCATTACAACAATGATATTGTCATTACGTTCTTAATAAAACTCAGTCAGCGGTGTATTATCTCCCATCTTTACATTTTATTAGCCATGCTTATGAGGGATGAGGGGAAAATGACGTGACTAAGTGAAGTCGTCTCAGATAGGTGACAGATGCAGTACAGACTTCATTTGTTACATTGTAAGGTAATGCAGCTCCAGTGAGTGTAATTATGCAGCATGGACAAGGGAAGTTGGTGCTGAGATGGACAGTTTCGAGATTGCCTGGTACTACTGTACTACAGAGCTCTCAGCAGCAAGTTAATTTCATGCTTTTGACAGCGCTGCTTTACTTCAGGTCAAAATGAGAAACAATTAAGTTTCCAGTGTCCATGAAAGGATATAATAACAGACATACTTTGAGTTTATATTAGAAGTCTGTTGCCATGACATTTACAGTTCTCTCAAATTTCAATACATAAATACCCAGTAATATGCCCAGTGGTAAAGATTTAGCCTGTGAAACGGGTATAGACATTACAGTAGCAGTCCAGACGTTCAAATTTAGCTGTTAACTTTGGAGGAACTTGGACAGTCTTTATACATAAATAATGAGGTATTGTGAGCCAAACATTTTTGTGTTTTTGATGTTATTTGATGTGTTTCAATTTCCACCTGTGACACATTTCTTTTTACTACCCTCCTCCTGTTAAAAACGGCCTTTAATTGGACTGAAGACATTTTTTTTTTGGTTTCAGATCAATTGAAGTCTGTTAGAGACAGAAATTGACTGATTGATCGTCAACTATCAATTAATCGTTTAAGTCATCCTTCCATCATAAATACCAAACATTTCCTTGCTCCAGTTTCTCAGTTGGGAGACTGTTGACCAGACATTTTTCACTATTTTGTGACCTGTAATAGGCCAAATGATTAATTGATTGATTGATAACAATTGTCACATTCAATAATCAAAATAACTGTTAGCTTCAGATCCAGAGTTTATGGTTGATTCATCTACAACACAAAATGTAAATACCTGTATTGGAAAATGCTGGAGCAAAAAAAATCATAAATATCAAGGGAAAATGGGGTGTCAGAAAATATTGTGTAACCGAGAAAATCCCACTTTTCAAATAATCTTTTAAAAAAATTATTTTTTCACATAGCTGATACACTTCCAGAAAACTTAGTTTGATGCTTCTTTTGCAATTGAGTCTAAGCTGTTATGAAACCAAAACACACCTGCCATTAAATGTTCTCTTTAACACAGGTTTACACCTTTCCAGTTTACCTAACCACTCGACTACCGTTAATCTGCAGCAGTGGGAGGAGCTGGAGAAGGACAGGAGAGGGTAGGATAACAAAAGTGGGAGTTAGATGAAGGGACAGCCGTCTCCTGTATTTTCTTGGTCAGGCAGCAGAGCGTGGAGCGGAGGGGCCAGCGGGCCAGCAGCCAGCTAATGGGGACCAGCAGTGAGCAGGGGCTGAGGACAGCGCTGACAAAAGGAGCAGCGACAGATGCCATTATCTCAGCCTCATGCAGATACAATGGAGCTGGACGACACAGGCCCTGACATTGACAGACGCATGTGTGTGTGTGTGTGTGTGTGTGTGTGTGTGTGTGTGTGGAGTGCCTGTGTGGACTAAGAGAAGAAGCACGTGTGTGTGACCACTGTGAGGTTAATGGAACACGATAGAGGAGAAGTGGATTATCGTGGAGACTACAATTTCTTGGTAACACTTGTCTGAGCTCCACTGCACCCCATGCATGCATGCGTGTATATGCGTGTATGCAATTTGAGTGTGTATTTGAGTAGAGCCTACATGACCCTGTCTTGTTACAGTAAGACAGCTAGATCAGTCACCCACCACTTGCTTAGAATTCAGGGGCATGGTGAAAAGCACATCACATTTGGTCCCAGATTTCACTGGGTGCTACTCTTGACCTTAAAATATGCAGCGATCACTTCACCCAAGGATGTCCTGGTCATTTGGAGAACCAAAAACATGTCAGGGTGGAGTTTTGGAGGGGGGATACGAGGGGGATATGGCGATACATTTAGCAGGATTGGCAGAAAAGGGCTGTTAAGCAGCAGTTTTTGGGAGGGATAAGAAATGTGAGCTTTAGCCAGTGTAGTGCGGTGACATGGGACAGCGTTATTGACTGTGGCAGCGCATGCTGACAGTGGATTGTCAGCCCCTACAGTCATTTGCCAGACTCAACGAATGCAGGGATCAGAGTTTTTGGAGCTTAGAGAACAACATAGAAAAGATGAAGAAAGTGAGAAAGAGAGGAATTGCAAGAAAATAAATGGGAGAGAGCAAAAACTGGCAGCCATACAAATGCTTGAATATACACATAACACACACACACACACACACTGAGCTGTGGACGCCCTGCTGAGTGTCTGACACTGATGCTGCCAGACTAATCAGGGTACTCTCTCTCTCACACACTTGCTCATTAGTGTTAGAGAAGGAACCAGACAGTTGTGACGTTGTAATGACGTTGTGTCTTGCTGTTGTACCCGGGTTTGATGTGAAAGGCTAGAGTTTTCAGTTTAGTGTCAAGTCCTAGTTTTTACACAGCTTGAAACAGGTCAATGTCCTACTTCGAAAGTTTCCCCACATTTCACAAGTTGCAATATTATTATCTTTTTCTTAATGGTGGCATAAATTCTTCTTGCTTTATTAGCTTAAGAATAATTAACTAACTTTTATAAAAAAAAAAAAAAAATGCATGAAGCACTTCAATCAGGATCTTAAAGATTCACAGAAAAGTAGGCTAATAAAATGTCTGAGAACCTGTCACAGAGAGTAAAGTTCAGTTTGGAATAAAATCTTATATGTTGATTAATAGATAGTGTTAATAGGACTTTTAATAAAACTATAGTTAAATACTTTAAGGCAGTTTGAAGGCAGACCTGTTGTTTGCTGTGAACACCGTATAAAGAAAATTTGAGGATGAACTCGTCGAATTTGTCAAACTGGAAGGTAAACTAACAGTGGCTAGAGAGTTATAGGTAACATAAAATTGCTTGCAGTGACTGCAGATTCAAGATTCAAAACCGAATGTGAGACAGGATCGAGGGGTAAACGTCTTTCAAACAGCATTAATGCTGAATAACAGTGACAAATACAGATGGGGGACTAATTGATGAGCCAACATGAAGAGCCTCAATAGTGCTGTGTGCACAACTTCATGCATGGTCAATTAGCAGAGTCTTGAAGTCATTCATTCCACTGAAGGGTGAATGATGAACAGAAATGGACCACTGCACCTAAGACCACTGGATCCGCTGAACATTGGATCACGGATTTTTCACACACTGCACTGAAACAGACTGTGAGGTTTAATTATAGTTTGAACTTGTGATGTTAATGATGATTTTATTGTTAACATGCCATTTTTGTCCCAACTCATTTCCTCCTAAATATATTTCCTGACATTCGCCGTATTCCTATATCGCCAATTTCACTAATCATGACAAACAAGTTAAATAAACCAAGCTTTGCACCAACTGTCTGCTGCTGGGTCATAAAGGCGAGGATACCTGGATATAGCGAGGACTAAGCTTTCCTCCATCTTGTTTTGGGGTCCCTTTCAATTTCTTATAAGCTTGTGCATTCACCGCTCTGTGTTGGTCCACCACGAGCCACCAGTGCTCTTTGTCAGTGATTCAACAATGAACCCCATTTTTAAAAAAGATATTTCCTCATTTGGTGATGAGGTGAGTCTGCCTTGCACATTCCATTGGTGTTCAGGGGGGTTGAGATCTGGCCACAGGATTGATTCACATCATTTTTATTTTTATCAAACCATTTACAGACACCCTGTATGGAAGCATTTCCTTTTGGTGTTTCTCATTTATTCAGAGTTTTCCTTTGATTTGGCACCTGTTTGTACTGTATGTACCTGTCAGAGAAAAGTAAAAAACCGCTTCACATTTTCAGGGAGGCTTTAATTCCATAAGTAGAAGAAGGGTCAACAACTAAGCCAATAACACTGAAAAGGACCCTAGACAGTTCGTCAAAATGAAATTTGAGAAAAACATGCCCTTGCATCCTAAGCCAGTTCATGATATTTCAGCAGTCCTTCACAACTCTGTAGGACACACATACTTTATTAGCCTTTCCATTAACGTGTGCCTTTTTTATGTTTCTCTTTACAGCCCAGGCATGTCCTTTAGCCATCCAAGTTTTATTTTTCTTGATTTGTTGTTCCTAAAGGGAGCAACAGCAGCACAAAGAATACTAAAGTCGCTGCTATTAAAACAATAAACTGGCTCCTTTGCTGCTGAGCAGCGCCAGACAGTAGACTGGTGTTGTAATAGCTGTCAAAAAGGCCTCTGAGAATTTCTGGGCAGAAGTGGACTTAAAGATGATGGAGTGGACTTGTGCCTAGAGACTGAGGGGGATTGTAATACAACACAACATTAGAAAACAATGATCCTCAGGTCACATATAATCCTCAGGTCCCCTAAACATGAAATTTAAGGTTTGTGTTTCAAATGTAATGCCTTATAAAACATACAATTAGGTGTAAGACCACTGGACTGCAGTGGTAGAAGTACTCAGATCCTTTAAAAGTACCAATACAACAGTGTAAAATGCCCTTACTAAATCAAAGGTTCAGAAGTCTTATCAGCAAAATGTCAAAAGTTAAAAGTAGCAAGCACAGTTACTGTAGTTGGCTGAGGTGGAGCTAGTTTAACTACTTTATACACTGTTAATGGTTTATTGTAATTAGGTCAAGTGGTTCCCAAACTAGCGTCAGGTCCCTCTGAATGGTCACAAGATAAATCTAAGGGGTCTTGATTGATGATTCATGGGGAGGAAAGATAAAAACAAACTTGCTATGCTACACAAAATGTGTATTCATTATATGAACTTTTTGATGAATATCTGATCATTTCAACTCTCAAACACAAATTCTCCAAATTAATTAGTAAAATATGTTGTTTGTAAATGCCCTCTAGAATGACAGATTTACATTCATTAATTTAGCTGACGCTTTTATCCAAAGTGACTTACAATTGCTATACATGTCAGAGGTCGCACGCCTCTGGAGCAACTAGAGGTTAAGTGTCTTGCTCAGGGACACATTTGTGTCTCACAGTGGATTCAAACCCGGTTTTACGATCTGACAGTGCTATGGTTAAGGTTTGGTTAGGTTAGGCACAAAAATGACTTTTGTTAGGTTTAGAGAAAGATCATGGTTTGGGTTGAAATGAGCACTTTGTTAAGGTTAGGGGACCTTCACAGTCATAGTTACAATAATAAAGACATGGTTATGGGTAGTTAACATTGTCATGATGAAGAGAAATCAATGTTGACTGTTACATAAAAGTGTAAAAGTGTAAGAAATGTAGTGAGGTAGAAGTACCTGGAAGTATGATGGCAATACTCAAGTATAGTGCAGGTACTTCACAATTGTACTCAAGTACAGTACTTGAGTTACCTTCCTCCACCACTGGAAAGGCAACAGACTAAAATTAAAATGAAGTTTACCTTTATGTACATCGGGACATGGGGTGGCAGATGAAGAAAGTAGGCAGATGTTGTAGTCTGTAGAGGTGCTAATCATCAAGTGGGAAAGCGGCTTAAAAAGGTGAAAGGTCGAAGGATCATGTTTGTCTTTGGATTATATGTGTATTCTCATGTTTGGATGCTTTGCTTGTTTCCCTAAAAAACTTTGGAAACTTGGGTGTAATTTCTTTCTTTCCTTCCCTCCTTCCTTCCATGCTTCCTTCTCTCCTCTCTACCTCTCAATCTGGCAGTCATGCTAATGACCCTGCTGTCTGCCCCGGCAGTTTCTCATAACATAACTTATCAGCACCGAACAGGAGTAAGGGTATTTTTAAACTCTGCTGCAACCCCTCTCTCTCTCTCTCTCTCTCCTGCACACACACACACTTGCATGCATACACTCTGTTACTATTCAGTAGACTTGCTGGGAACCTGTGCTGAGGTCCAGATTGAAAATGTGATGTGTGCTAATGCATTCAGAACAGAGGTGAGGCCGGTCCTTTCCTTTTCTGTAAGCCAACAGTGGGAACACCAGCCCCAATACGGTAAGCTAGAAAGGAGAGCACATTACAGTGGCTGAGTAATGAGAACCATGGAGCTCCAAGTCATTCCCACATTCATGAACACACACACACACACACACACACACACACAGGTCTGTGGGAGTGTGTGAAGCAGCATAAGACTCCAGCAGAGTAGTACCAGCGCTATGCTCTCCTGATGATGGTGATGCTGTGTGAAGTGCAGAGCTGTTCGACACAGACTCCAGCTGCTGCTGCCCTGTATTCAAATGGCACCACAAGACACCAGCACGTTGTCTCTTGGTTCTTATTAGACTCAACCTCTCACTCTTTTTGTCTCTGTCTTTTTTTCTCCCAAAAGTCTCTCAACTCTCTACACCTGCGGCATCCCACTTTTACTTTGCTTCCCTCCTCTCCTTACTTCTCTCCTCTACTTGTCATGTGCGCTGTGCTCTTGTGACTCTTAGGTATCAATGTGTGGCACATTACATGGAATAAAATAAGATGCATGTGAAGAACAGTTTATTAGGTATTCTTAATTTGTTCGACAACAGCCTTCAAAGGGACATCTGAGAATTATAGTGCTTTATGTGAACTGTATTTTTTTTAAATCTTTTATTTCACAGTGACTTTTACTTCAAAGGATCTGAATGGGATCAGTGTGCATATCCACCTATCCTATCCAATATTGTATGTTATAGTGTGCATTTCTGTGTGTGTTTGTGTGTATACATGCCAGTGAGTAGGTGTTCTGTGACAGCCAACATTTCAGACATTCAACATTTCAAGTGTAAAAGAGAGGTGAGAAGAGAGAGACAGCACCCTGCAGCTGTATGAGCGACTAAGGGTGTGTGTGTGTGTGTGTGTGTGTGTGCTTGTAGGCCAGGAATGTGTAAGATGGATGGAATAAGATGAAAAGTGGATGGAAAGATGCTGATGCAGAATGGTTTCTCTGATTACACAGAGCGGGTAGAATGAGAGGGAGTTGAGTGTCAGAGGATTTTATATTTTAGGATTTGCATTGCATTGACTACTGGATGCACTGGCACATCGTAGACACAGATAAAAAACAACATACATATCTTGCATGTCCACTCTGTATCCACTTTATCAGATGCACCCTCCAGTCCACAAAAACTACAAACAATGAGTCAGCTTTATATATAAAGTGTGTGGAAGATGCACTGTGGGGCTGAGATGCAGTTGCTGTTTATTTAAAGGTCAGAAAGAACAAGGGTCATAATATAGGTGTTATGTAAATGTAAGGTGCATTGTACAGTCACACACACAAAAAGTTGAGGATGTGCACATCCAGAGTTCTGGCTGGGGGGTGAGGGATAATATATATAAATTTTTATATTATACATAGGCTTATATGAAGGCCTATGTAGGCCTATAATATAAAAGACAAATAACAGTTGACTAATTCTGCAATAAATGAACAAAAAAGTTATATTTGTTTGTTTTGACAGAGTCTAGTGAGTCTTGTTGAATATAATACTAACTAAAGTAGTAGTAATGTGTTGTTTTTCATCTAAATTAAAATGACATAGTCTTCACATTTAAGGCTTACCATTCAGCTTGGAAAATGGGCAGAATCAATAGGAAAAGCTGACGAAAGAGTATGAGAAAAGACTAACTATTTTTTACAGCGACCAGTGTTACTTCAGCACTAAGCAAGGAGCAGGATTATACGCCATCTTGGACTTTTACAACCTTTACACAGGTTGTAACCAAAGGGGCTTCATCTGCCCCACCTGTTCTGAGGGAGACGTGTGTCTACTTTTACTTACAGGTTGAAGTACAGACTTGAATTCTCCCGAACTGTTGCCGAGAAGTACTGGCGACCTGTCCAGGGTGTAGCCGCCTTGCGCCCGATGTCAGCTGGGATTGGCTCCAGCCCCCCCGTGACCCTGTACGCGGGATAAGCGGTTGACGATGGATGGATGGATATTGCTGAGAAGTGAGTTTGTATTTTCAACTGTTGTCCCAAGAAGATTTATCAAACGCATGTTAATAAAAGCTTCGTTTTCAGGGAGGACAGTCCAGCTTCTAGGCTAGCTAAATTACGACAAGCACAGAGAATTATTTTTGGTGCGCTAATTTCGGCGCTAATTAGCTGCATAAGAAAATACATTTTAGTGGTGGGTAAAGAAGTCAAACTAGAGTTACAACTTGCAAGCTAGCTCAAGAACTGTTAATAGTTTATTTTAAAGGTATAAGTTATATTTCACAGGTGGACAGTTATAAACACCACTGTCACTTGAAGAGGAGAGGGGCCAAATTCATCCATAAAGAAGGGACATTTATGGTAAGTACCCTCAAAGTGGTTCACACTATTCTTATATTTCAGCATTATTGTTGGGTTTATCAGTTTTTGCCAAATTGCCATGGAATTAGGTGTCAGAGAAGTGGACATTTTTCATGAAAGACATGTCACAGTAGAAGAAGCACAGGTGTAACTAATAAAATTAATGATTCCATTTAGCTGCTTTAGTTTCAAGGTCCTAGTAATGTGCATGCTTATTGTTACACTGTCATGGCTATTGGGACAGTCAGTCAGTAACACCTGTGATTCTCTATGACAAGTATCTGCTGTGGAAAAGATATTTAATGCTAACTTGGTGCTTGTGAATGTGCAACAGCACATTGATGATTAGCTGTGTTTTTATAATTATATTTAAATGGATTATAATTAAATATTAGACGGATGGGACCTTGCTGATCTCTTGCTGAGGCCTTTCTGTGTGCAGTTACATGTTCTTGCTGTGTCTGCATGGGATGTCTGGTTTCTTCCCACTGTCCAAATCCATATAGGGATAAGTGGTGGCTCAAGGTGTCTAGTAGATGTGGATGTTTTTTTTTTGTGTAGGCCTATATCAGCCTTGTGACAGGCTAGTGATCTATCCTCCCAATGTAAGCAGGAATAATGTCCAACTCCTGCTGCCCTGCACAGTATTAGCAGGTATAGATAATGGATACATAGATGGGTGGACTTGATGCTGGAAATTAGTAGCTAGGAAATAGTAGGACTGATATCTCTTGTGTTGCTGCTTGTTTTGATATTCTTGTTCCTTGTCATCTTCTCTGATGTTTATTTGTGTGAGCTCACTCACTGAATGTTGGTGTGCTTGGTGATGCTCATAATGTGCTGTCCAAATTATAACAATGACAGAAACTGACTTAATGTTCTGCTGTTATTTGCTGTGCCTGAAGGAGTACCAACATTGATAGTTTTAATGAAGCCCCAATAAGAGGAAAACATGAAATATTTGTTATTTCTGAGGTGACAAATAAGACTGATACCCTACAGTTAGCACTCTGGCCACCTCTGGTCCAGTTATATATTCAATTTAAAAGACAGGCAGCTTATCCACTGAAGGATCCAGGGCCACTAGTGCATGCTAATGGTGCAGCTCTCTGGACCTGTAGTTTCCATCGCACAACCTATCTGCGCAACACAGTGACTATGTGTATTTTAGACACAGCTGCAGCTTGCCTCCCTCTCTCCCACTGTCTTTCTCTCTCTTCTTCCTGTCTCTGGCTTACTATTTTTTTCTCAGACTCGCATGTATGTGTGGATGTTTGAGCACAAGCGAGTGCAACTAAACTCACACATACACAAACACGCGCATACGCTCACACACAGCGGGCGTGGGGCCTGCAGCTCCTGGGTGTTTTGCGGGTTGGATTCACACCAATGCTTTCTCTGACTGCACTATTGTTATTTAAATGTGGGAGGGCGATCAGCAGCAAGCATTAATGGCATCCTCAGCAGTGTGGATGAAGCACAAGACACACACACCCACACTCACAAAAGCATACACACATAGACATCCGCACATGCACGTGCAGACACACACTTTTTTCGCTAGCCTTGTGGATGCACCTTGAGGGCCATATGAATAACAAATACCTCTGCCATCTGCAATACCACAGAGTATTTCCAACCATTTCGGCACATTAGTCAGCAGTCCTTTGACTTAGGCTCTCCACGCACCACTTGGTGTATTAGCAACGCTCTTCTCATCTACGATACACTGTGTTTCAGGGTGCAGTTCGAAGAGAAGTTTGTTTTCTAAGATTAAACTTTATGTTGCTGCTGATCTGACCTTGTCCTCTTGAGTTTGATGTAGTGGGAGGTGCTTGAGTTGTTTGCTGCAGCGATGTTTTGTTCTGTCAAGGCCAGTCAGAGCCTAGCAGGAATACCTGTGGTGATGGTATCGTTTTAAATTGGTGAAGACCTCCCCCACCCTGCCGACACTGCCAGACCAAATGGGATTAGACAGGCACCCCTGGCCATTAACACTTGATCCTTACCTGCTTCCTTTCTTCCTAGAAAACTATGGCTTCAATATCTGGACATGTTGCCTTCTGATTCCACCTGAAATTTAGAGTTTTAAATTTAATTGCATGTTTATGGACAAAAGAAAAGTGTTGCTTGAATTGAATTGGATGTTGCATTAGGGTTGGTGTCGTTAATCAAGGTTTCATTTGTAGCACAAGCAGTGCAACATAAAAAACAATCATTTAGATTTTCTTTAAGGTTTCCAACTTGATCCTATTATAGAAACAACATAAAGTGCATTCTTAACAGAGATTGCTAGTGCAAAATGATTGAGTAGCTACTGTGAGCAGTGAAGTGATGTACTCAAGAAGAGATCCCAACCTAAAAATCGTCTGTCAGCTTTATAGATCAGAGCACAGAAATACCAAAGGTATATTTGAGTTAGGTTAGAAATAGTGTCACGAATAGTGTGGCATCAGAGATAACTGCCAAGTTATGTTGTTGGTATTTTGTTTTGTAAATTTAAACATTCAGTTGTTGATAACAGTATAACAGTACCTCAGTATTATTTGGAGAGAGAGAGAGAGGGGTTGCAGCAGAGTTTAAAAATACCCTTACTCCTGGACTCTACCCATAAATATTTGCACATTTTTTATGATATGATTTTCCATACAACTTATTTATTTTTACCATTAAAGTCTCCAGTATTTATTATCTCTTTTAGACATACAAAAATTATTATTTTAAAAGAAAGGAAAATAAAACAGTATATGCAGATGAATAGGCTAGTTAAACAAACACATAAAGAAAAAGATAAAAGAATTGGAGTACAATTTGGATTTCAGCATAAATGTGATGGAATACCTCGATTTAAAGCAACCAAAGACAGACTTGTCAATCTAGTTATTTTATCTTGACACAATTTCACAATTGAATTTACCCAAAAAAGTATATTACAATGTATATTGAAATCATGATATACAAAAATATTATTGCAAACTTTGAGTTTTAGCAAACAGTGATGCACAGCTATTTGTAATTTATTAAAACAATCAGCTTGATGTTAGTGTGGAGCAGATTGTTTGGCTGAAAACTGCTGCAAAAAGTCTGATGAAATGGTTCTTTGCAATTTATAAGGGAATTACTGGATCCCTCTGAACTGATCAAAGCCCAGTAAATGTGGAAAAACTTGCTGATGACTGTTCTGTTTCAAACATGAATCTTATAGGTGTCCTTATTTTAATGTAAGGATACCTATAAGATTTTCTACTTCTCTTAGCTCACCTTCATTTAGTCACTTAATGATGATGACAGTAAATATGTTGAAATGTAAACATCTTTCTAACCTGAAAGTCTTTATAGCTTCCATGTTATATTTTGTATTCTACCCTCCAAAGAGACAATAAAGTAAACAATATTACACACCTCTTGGTAGATGAGAAGGTAATTCAGGGGCATTTCAGAACATATTTAAATATTCCTCTTTATTGTGATTTAGGCTGTATCACAACCATTACTCTTTCTCACAGTTTAACATGGAAAGTCTCCAACTTGTGTGCCTCATCTCCGTGTAATTAAAGCAACTGTTATTATAATTATATTACTGGATGCTCAGAGTAATCAATTAACTACAAAGCAACACTTTTCTTCGCAATTTATCAAAGACAAAGAACCAGTTATATAATGTAATAAAAATTTAATTAGAAGTTGCCAATTCATGTGAAATATATAATACCTGAGTGTGTACTCATAAGCATCACTTAAGTATGGTTATATTTTTGGGGTTGGGTTGATGGCATTGGTGTATATCTGCTTGTGTGTTAAAATCTGTGCATTTTTTATTTTTTTTGCAGTAAGCACGACTGTGCATTTTTGTGTTTTTGTGTGTGTGCGCGCAGGAGTGCATTTGTGTGAGTCTGTGTGTGTTGTCAGAAGTGATCCCATTTTCATTACTCACTGACTCAAAGAAGGAGGTGAGGCCCTGGCTTGCTGCAGTGATAAATGCATTACCCCAATAAACCCTGTCTCCACTGAGGTGCTGAATGCACACACGCACACGCACACACACACACACACACACACACACACACACACACACATAGAGGGAGGCAGAGAAAGGAGGTTGGCAACAGAGAGAGAAAGGAATGGATAGATAAAGGGAGTAAAGAGACAATCAGATGGGAAGAGAAAGACAGTGACAGGTAAGAGGAGATGAGAAGAAGAGATAGAGGACGAGAGGGGGGAAAAAACAACAGAGATGGGAAGACAGGGAAAAGTGACAGGTGCTGAGGAAAAGCAAGCGACAGGAAAGAGAGGAGACAGAGGCAGACAGGCTCTGGGAGGGAGGTGGGGGTGCACAGAGACAGAAGGTTAGGGGTAGAGGGGTGCTAATGGCTGTATGCAGAGCAGGACTGTGGGGCATGCAGGGGGTAGTGAGGGCACATGGATAGGTGTGTGTGTGTGTGTGTGTGTGTGTGGGGGGGGGGGGGGGGGGGGGGGGGTGGATGGAGAGAAGTATAAATGGAGGAATGGGAGGGAGGTGGGAGGTGAAGGATCAGTGGTGTCCAGCTGGCCTCTTCCTCGGCCCCTCATTAGAGCAGCACAGGTCTGTCACGAATAGTAATCCTGGAGGAGGAAATGGGGGAGAAAATGTATATAGTGTGTGTGTTTAAAGGAGAGTGGGTACACCTGACTCTGTGATATCATGCATATGTGTGTTCATGTACATTGTGAAATGACTGTAAGGGAGAGTGAACTGACTATCAAGGAACAAGGTACATGTATTATTTAATGCATGTTTCCAATTGCAAGTATGTAAATGAGCAGGAATGTGATAAGAGATACTGTATGTGTTTACATATGCATATTTGTGATTGAAAATGTTTTTGTGGGCATATTATAAGATGAATGTATGTGTGTATATATACAGTATAGTGACAGGTGTATGTGTGTATGTTTGATGTGAATGCATATGAGTGTGTGTATAATGATGTGATGTCAGTGTGAGTTAACGCATGCATTTGGGTGTGCTTACATGGCATGGGAATATTTAGATGTGTATGCAGTGTGTTTTCATGAATATATGTGAATGACTGTGTGTGTGTGTGCGCTCTCACTCGAAATCCCCCCCCCCCCCCAAACCCCCCCTCTCTCCCTCTTCCTCTCTCTTCTTTGCCTCCCAGCCCACCACCTCTGGTAATGAGGTGAGGGTGGGAGCGGATCAGAACCCTTAGTGGAGTGGACCGGTCCCGTTCTCAGCCGCAGCTACATGTGGGTCTGACCTCCCTCATTAGCCGCCATCACAGGCACAAGCGTCGGTGTGCAAATTGAAAACACCAAGTTCACCAAATCAAATCAGAACCTCTGCAGAGACCTGCAGAGTCTGAGCTAAAAAAAATAGAAGAAAAAAATGCCAAGCAGGTCTTTTTAATGTCTTTTTGGGATTCTCAAGGAATTAGAGAAGGAGTCACACGTGGTGTGTTGGTGGGTGAGATGGGGAAAACGAGAGGCTGAGAGGGGTGGAGGGCAGAATACAATTAAAAGGCAGCAGAGAGTCAAGGGGACTGACCTGATGATGGGAGGGGAGAGGAGGGGAGAGGGGGCAGTTCTTAGTGCACGTGCACCACATAATGAAAGGTTGAACTTTTGTGGCTGGGGTGGCATACCAAATTGTCTCACCCTGGGAGTGTTGAGAGGGAGAGTGGGGAAAGAGAGAGAGAGCAGCCTGCAGGGTGAGATAGGGAAGGAAAGAGAAATGGAAACAACAGGCGACCCGAACGAAAGAGGCAAAGGCGAAGGAGAGGCAGACTTTAACGAGGGACAAGGGAGGTAGAGAGGGACTGAACATGGGAGGGACAAAGGGATGCAGACCTACTTGCTGAATGAGTCGAGAGGAGGAGGATGGTGAAGGAAAGGAGGGAGAGACAGAGCGTGTGAGAGGCCCCCGCTACGTGGCTGCCACGGGGCCCTGAGTGACAGAAATTAATAATTAGTGACAATGATTGACAGGGCTCCCTCCATCTGCGGCTCTCCGCCGCCTCACAACGCCTGCCTCCGCCAGCGACCGCAGGCACAATGAGCTCCAGAGGGATTGTGGGAGACGCACTTGATTGACAACTGCCTCCTGGAGGGGGGGGGGAGGGGGGGAGAGGTGTGCAGAGGCAAAGGAGAGAGTGAAAGAGAGGAGGGGTGGTGTGCAAGAGGGAGGGATGGAGGGGAGAGGTGGTCGACGGGGGCAAAGGGGGACAGAAAAAGAAAGGGGGGTTGTGGGTTTAGGAAGATGGTCAGTGATTTTTTTCCCCTCAGAGATTGAGGAAGGAATTGCTGCTATCAACTTCTCTCTGTCCTCTCCTCCATTACCTGTCCCCACTTTCTCCATCACACCTTGGGTTGTGCATATTGCCACCACGCTTCCACCAGCGCCTCACACCACTCCACATCAGTATATAGTACCATTATGCAAAAGTGACAAATTTCCCACAGAAGGAAGGAGAGGGATAAATAAAGAGGGGAAAATGAGAAAGGGGTTTGAGGCCTCAGGTTTCTGCCGTGAGGAGGAATAGCCTGTAAATAGCCATCAGCAGGGAATTTGTCACTCTCTCCACTCCTGTCGTGTCTCTGTTATCCTCTCTTTAACCACCCTTCTATCACTCCTGCTAGCCATCCCTACTGTCTTTCGCTTTACTGTCAGCAGTGACACTACAAAGTGTCTTGCGCTTGCTCATCTTGTCTTTCTCTGGGTGTGAAAATGCTTCTGTGGAGGAGTGAAGTCTTGTATGACGATGCACACACAAACTGTATGACATGAAGTCACACACATGTCATTTCACTGTCACGCTTTTTTCTCTCTCTCATTTTCTTTCTTTCTTGTTTAATATTTGTCCTTTTCTACTCTTCCCTCACATTCCTCTCCTCGCCCTGCCCTCCTGTCCTGTTTTTAGTTCATTTTACTCTCTTTTGATCCCATTTTTTTCTTTCCTTCCCTCTGGTATAGCCCTCCCTTCATCCTTTTTCCTTCCATGCCAGGCCTGTTTCAGCCTGCCATGACATGGCCTGGGCTAATGTGCTCCAGTACGGCTTAATCGCTGCACAGGTCTCCAAGGCTTACTGCTACACACTGTAACAAAGTACACTATTTACCTTAGGGCCACACAGAGAATAAGCTTGCACAGAGCACAGTGAAATCCAGTGGGGAATCAGTTTCACATCACAACACATTATTGATTCCCCCCCCCAAAACAGACATGTTATTCATTGTTGCCTGAGCCTAGTTTCCTATCTCTCTGTCCCTTACAGAGGTGGAGGGAGCTCAGGATTAAGGTCATGCCTTCGAGGTAAACATTGTAGTGTGTAATGTGTTATTTTTTACACCAAAACTATCCATTTTACTGGTTAATGCTTATTTCTGCTTTTACTGTATCACTTTTTTGATGTATATCATGTAGTAACTAGCTAATTTGTTGAGTCTTTTTTTTTCAGTAATTAGTGAATTGTTTAGTCTATAAAATGCCTGAACATAGTAGAAAGACATATAGTCTCTGTAGTCTAAGACATAGTTCCCAGAGACAAGGGTGATGTCTTTAAATTACTTGCTTTTTCCAATCAACAGATGAGCAGCCAATCCTTGCGTTTCAGAAGTGGGATCTAGTCAGTGTTTGACATGCTTGGTATATTACTTTATTAATATATTAATATATATAATTGATTATCAGTATTGCTAACAATTTTTTTTAATCAGGTCGACTAATGATTTAAGCGACTAATTGATTCATCAGTATATGAAGAGCTGATTTTATGGAAGGCAGTTTTATATCATTTAGCCCTGATCTTTGGGAACTTTCCCAGTGTGTTACTGTCTCCGTCAAAACCATTAATCTCCACAGCTTGATTTAAGGATTCAGCGCTCTTACATGGGTTTAGAAAAGTTGAGTCTTATCCATTATTATTCCATTATTATTTAAAAACATGCAGCTGTTTTTATTTACTTTATCTATTATAAATTAATTTGAACCAGATACCAAGCTAGTTAATTTGGTTTTGTTTGAACATTTGTTGAATGCAGTTAAATGTCCTTGAAGGTCCCTCATCACTTTCTTCCTCTCAGTTCATGGTCCAGCTGAGGCATGTAACTTTTCTGCAACCCTTTACTCTTACGCACACAGGCGCGTGTACACGCACACACACACACACACACACACACACTAAACAGACGGCACAGAACACGTGGAGTTGACAGCTGGTAACTGCAGGGCCCAGCAGGTGCAATGTGTGTGTATGTGTGGTTGGCCTCAGAGGGCCCCTGACTCATGACCAGAGAGGCAGACAGAGGTGTGTATGTGTGTGTGTGTGTGTGTGTGTGTGTGTGTACGTATGTGTGTGTGTGTGTGTGTGTGTATATATATATATATATATATATATATATATATATATATATATATATATGTGGATGTTTTGTGGGCCTAGCTGACTGACTAGCCTGGAGTTGACTTCACTTCAGCTCCAGTGATTGATTGGAATAGGCCTGGACATGGGGCGATGTATTGCCTTTGGTCACTACCTTTGACTACCTTCATTACATCAATACCCCTCTCTTTCTGCTTTCCTGTTTTGTTTTTGTTATTTGTGTGTTTTTGTGGCCTTGTGCTGAACTTTGAAGAGTTCACTTTATTATGATAATCAGCACAGCAAGACATGTTTTCCTGGTCCAGGAACTTTCATTGAAAGATTTGATCTGCTTTATGAAATGGATCATTGCTTGCAGATAAAATGACAGGATTAGCTTATAGCAGATGGGAAGTTTGGAGGTTTTAGTGCACAGTGAAAAGCTTTCTCTCTCTCTCTCTATCTGACTCTGTCTCTCTTTATTTCTCTCTCTCACAACAGAACCAGCTTGTTCTTGGTCAGTATGCCATTTGATGGAGTGTGCTTGCCATCTCGCCTGCCTCTGGCCATGGTGCCATCTTGAAAGGCGCCGCGGCACACACACCTGGCCCGCCGGCTGCCTCTTTGGTCTGCCTCACCTTTTGTCAGCACCATGTTAATGAAGGCCCTGTCAGTGTCCACCGCTCGCACACCGGGGCGCCTTTTAATGAGTTCGCTATTTGATCGCCATAGACACCCAGCACGAATGATGCTCATTTTTTTTATCCCTCATGGATGATGCTCCTTCGCTCTTGTATATGTATGCATGTTCACAGAAGTGTGTGTTGGGCTAAAGGGGAGGGAGACAAAAAAGAGGGGGCCGGTCAGCTGATTAGGACGAGTTTATAATAAAAGGGGGAGGGTGGTTGTCTTCTAAAAAAAAGGGAAAGAAAAGAAAATTATTATTTTTATTCCCTCCTCCCTCTGTACCCAAGTGAGTCGTGGCTCTCCCTTTTCAGGGTTAGATGAAAGCAGCTGGGCGCAGGGCTTCCAACAAAAAGTGCCAAGCGATCACAAACAAACCTTCAGATGAATCACATCAAAGGCGCTGCCCCAATTGTTAGCCCTCTCGTATCTGCGGAAAATTGGCTCATTAAGGGCAAAAAATGACATTGTTTACATTAGCCGGGGCCCTGATTAGTGCCAGCCATGTTTGTTGTGTTGCTCTGCTGTCCGCTTACCAACAGACCACTTCAGCCGCCCTGCACAATCGCTCCTTTGAAGGCTTTCTTTCTCTGGAAAAAAAGGAGATAGAAAGAGTGAGGACAACAACAACAAAAAGAAAGGGAAAAACAGGGGGAGAAATACATCCGTACACAGACACACACAAACACATTCAATTGCTGTTCCAAACCCACACAAATGGACATGATAGCTGGTCTTTTCTCTCTCTGCCTCTCTACTCTGCTTGTCAGCTTTCCTCTCTTTAGGACTAATTAGGTTGCTTGTGGAAATAGAGGCGATAGGAGAGGACAGTTGGGCCAATGATGAGTCTGTTTGTGCTGTAATTGCACTGATAAAGAGGGCGGTGTTGTTGGCGGCAAAGAAAAGAAAAAGAGCTTGACAATGAAAAGGCCTGGGGCTCTTCTTTGCGCCAACGGCCTCATCTCAGTGAAAAGAACACCTTTTGTG
>NC_060152.1:9942395-9998441 GCF_021292245.1 Micropterus dolomieu
CAGGGATAGTGAGTAGCAGATACCGTGACTATCTACCACCAGTTAACCCCTTGATGCCGATTGTCGCGAATTCGCATCACACCTCTTCCTTTCAGACTGCAAGCCAAGATAGCACATGGATTCCCCCAATGCCTGTTGGTGCATATTCGATACGTACCCAGGAACCTTTTGCAAGCCCTGGTTTCTCATTTATGCCTGTTGTCGCTAATTTGCATCATACCTACACATACCCGAATTTATATCTGTTTTATGTTCTATAGACAAATTAACAATCTTCACTTAATTTAACATCAGCTTGTACAACATTGTAAAAAGATTAAGGTAAATGGTCTGCATTTGTGTGGCACCTTTCTAGTCTGGTCATTCATTCACATTCACCCATCGATGGAACAGCCATCAGGAGCAATTTGGGGTTCACTGTCTTGTACTTCGCTATGAAGACTGGGGAGTCGGATATCGAACCACCAACCTTCCGATAAGTGGACGACCACTCTACCCCATGAGTCACGCCTTTCTTGGACACTTAAGGATCGATTGTAAGGACTAGGAAGGAATGCATAAGTAAATAAAAGAAAACTGTGTCAGAAGAATATATATATATATATATATATATATATATATATATATATATATATATATATATATATATATATATGTGGATGTTTTGTGGGCCTAGCTGACTGACTAGCCTGGAGTTGACTTCACTTCAGCTCCAGTGATTGATTGGAATAGGCCTGGACATGGGGCGATGTATTGCCTTTGGTCACTACCTTTGACTACCTTCATTACATCAATACCCCTCTCTTTCTGCTTTCCTGTTTTGTTTTTGTTATTTGTGTGTTTTTGTGGCCTTGTGCTGAACTTTGAAGAGTTCACTTTATTATGATAATCAGCACAGCAAGACATGTTTTCCTGGTCCAGGAACTTTCATTGAAAGATTTGATCTGCTTTATGAAATGGATCATTGCTTGCAGATAAAATGACAGGATTAGCTTATAGCAGATGGGAAGTTTGGAGGTTTTAGTGCACAGTGAAAAGCTTTCTCTCTCTCTCTCTATCTGACTCTGTCTCTCTTTATTTCTCTCTCTCACAACAGAACCAGCTTGTTCTTGGTCAGTATGCCATTTGATGGAGTGTGCTTGCCATCTCGCCTGCCTCTGGCCATGGTGCCATCTTGAAAGGCGCCGCGGCACACACACCTGGCCCGCCGGCTGCCTCTTTGGTCTGCCTCACCTTTTGTCAGCACCATGTTAATGAAGGCCCTGTCAGTGTCCACCGCTCGCACACCGGGGCGCCTTTTAATGAGTTCGCTATTTGATCGCCATAGACACCCAGCACGAATGATGCTCATTTTTTTTATCCCTCATGGATGATGCTCCTTCGCTCTTGTATATGTATGCATGTTCACAGAAGTGTGTGTTGGGCTAAAGGGGAGGGAGACAAAAAAGAGGGGGCCGGTCAGCTGATTAGGACGAGTTTATAATAAAAGGGGGAGGGTGGTTGTCTTCTAAAAAAAAGGGAAAGAAAAGAAAATTATTATTTTTATTCCCTCCTCCCTCTGTACCCAAGTGAGTCGTGGCTCTCCCTTTTCAGGGTTAGATGAAAGCAGCTGGGCGCAGGGCTTCCAACAAAAAGTGCCAAGCGATCACAAACAAACCTTCAGATGAATCACATCAAAGGCGCTGCCCCAATTGTTAGCCCTCTCGTATCTGCGGAAAATTGGCTCATTAAGGGCAAAAAATGACATTGTTTACATTAGCCGGGGCCCTGATTAGTGCCAGCCATGTTTGTTGTGTTGCTCTGCTGTCCGCTTACCAACAGACCACTTCAGCCGCCCTGCACAATCGCTCCTTTGAAGGCTTTCTTTCTCTGGAAAAAAAGGAGATAGAAAGAGTGAGGACAACAACAACAAAAAGAAAGGGAAAAACAGGGGGAGAAATACATCCGTACACAGACACACACAAACACATTCAATTGCTGTTCCAAACCCACACAAATGGACATGATAGCTGGTCTTTTCTCTCTCTGCCTCTCTACTCTGCTTGTCAGCTTTCCTCTCTTTAGGACTAATTAGGTTGCTTGTGGAAATAGAGGCGATAGGAGAGGACAGTTGGGCCAATGATGAGTCTGTTTGTGCTGTAATTGCACTGATAAAGAGGGCGGTGTTGTTGGCGGCAAAGAAAAGAAAAAGAGCTTGACAATGAAAAGGCCTGGGGCTCTTCTTTGCGCCAACGGCCTCATCTCAGTGAAAAGAACACCTTTTGTGGAGCGAGGGTTTTGTAAACTGAGATGATTTCTAATCTGTGGAAAGTGCCATGTGTTTTAGACAGGCGGGTGTGCGTGTGTGTGCTTTTGATCTCCTAGCTCTAAGGTGTAAGGGTCCTTCTACCTCCTCCTTTTAACTCCTTTCTTCATTCTTTTCTGTCCCCTTTTCCTTTTTTTTTTTTTACCATTTATAGAATCTGTAGAATCATGCAGTACTAGAAACCTACATGAGATGTAGTAAGTTTTATCTTTATCTTTTTATCATTTCTGCAGCTTTACTGAACTTATGTAGCAGCAAAAAGCCATAGTATACATCATATATTCTGTGCAAAGACAAAACTGTACTGTGTATATTCTCTTTATTGCACACATGCATATGTATATAGTTCTGTGTTTATTATTATTTTTGTTTAGCTTTGTCTTATTTCTTTCTTGCGATTGTTTTGACTGATATTGTGGTAGAATTTGCGATATTAGAGAGAAACGTAATTTTTACATCATTATTCTCATTTTTATTGAAGAACATATTGGAATTATTATGGTGTGATTTTTGAGGAGATTTGTACCAAACAAAGAAGTCTGTAGAATATGATGTGTAGGCTAGGACATATTTGCAGCACACAGTTAATATTTATTAACATTTTACCCTAAAAAATATTGTTCCTCCTGTGATTTGAAAAGTGCAAGCCATTTTGTGATTTTGATTTAATTGTTCAGCCTGAAACACTGAAAGCAAACTAAAACTGAAGTCAAATTTCTTGTATGTGTATACATACTGTACTTGACCAATAAAACTGATTTTGATTCTAGATGCAGTGATTCATAAATAAACATGCATAACATTGCCCCTCCGAATTAATCGTATTAAAGTTGTAAATTTCCTTAGAAAAGAACATGTCTATATTTTTGATTCTGTCTGAGACTTTTTGGCAAACTTCCCCCAACAAGTTCCCTCAATGAAACATTTAACCTATTAAAATTCAGGAGGGGACATTTCATCAATCCCAGCTCGGTCTGGCAGTGGTAAGAGAACGAGACGCGAGTGGCAAAAAAAAGCATTAAAAAAAAACTTGGGGAGTAAAACTTCAAGTTATAGGTGAGCAGGTCAAGCTGCATTGCTAACGACAGCCGCCGACCCGGAGCTCGCCCCATGTTACCCTTCACCTTCCACCGCTCCCCAGGCCGTCTCACCTTTGCCCTGGGAGAGAAATGGAGTCTGAGATAGAGGGGGGGAGGGATTGAGAGCAAGACGGAGAACACCTCCCCCTTAACATAATGATAACCACTGAGATCTGACCGCCGTCCCCACTGGCCCCTGGACACTCAGCCCCGCGGCCCCAGGTCAGCTCAGCACATTATACCTATTCTCTCCTCCTGAACTCTCTGACTCCACATTTACATACCCACCACTTTTTTGTCCTATGTTCTTTCTTTTTTCTGGTTTGCTACACTTCCTCCATTTTTTCTTACTACACCTCATTTTCTTCTTCTTTTTGCCTCTTCCTGAACTCCTCCCTTTCTCCTCTTTGTCTTTTGCATTTAATCTGTACAGTCCAGGTAGTGTGTATGCACACCTGCGAGTGTGTGTGTGTGTGTGTGTCTGTGTGTGTGTGTCTGTGTGTGTGTGTGAGAGTAATAATTACCATTTAGAATACTAGCAGATCTCTGAGGGAGGGAACCCAAGTTTGCCAACAGTGAGGCATTGTGGGAGCTGTTTGGTTTGTGTTTAGGTGCCCTTGGTGTGCTGTGCTGAGGAATCAGAATTTCCTTGACTTTTGACCGCCTTTGTCCCCAGGGGGGAGGCAGGAGGGATAGAAGGTCACGGACTGACTTCCATTTGCCGTTAAGGACCCATATGGAAAATATAAATTGGTAGCAGCAGGAAAGACAGAAACCATTGGCATTCCGGGCATTGCCCATTTGAATTCATGAGGTTGTGTTGTGTCTCTGCCCACTTCTCGATTGGAATATTTAAAAATGTGTCACACAAGAAAGATAGAGATGTTGACAGAGCTTGTTTCTGTCATTGTTTTCTGTCAGAAATATTATAAAAGTCGCCTGTTTTAAATTTTTTCTCTTTTTTTGGTTGACAGGTAGGATGAGGTGATTTAGGATCAACAGTCTATTTTCTAGGTTTACAAAATTCTGCAGCCTGGTGAAATGCTTACACATCCAAAATCTTACTCATATTTATATTCACTTTCAACCAGAGAAACTTTCAAATTATGTAATATTTATGATCAGCGAAACACTATCATATCAAGTGAGAATAGACAGTCAGCAGCAATCAAAGCAGCCCAGTAAATAGTTGAGCTGAGAATAGCGAGTAGCTTAAAGTGTTTAAAATACTTATATTCAAAAAGTAAAGTGGAGCAGGTCTTATCTATGCCCACTCTACACAGTGGTACTCAAACTTACAGGCTTTTAAACTCTTAAAAACAAAGCAATTTCTACATGTAGCCCCTTATCTCAGGTTGTGTGGGTCAATGTGTTATTTGAGCAGTTAGTGACTTCACCTTTTTTCTCACTGTTTCATTTTAAACATTTAGATGCCTGTAGAGTTAATACCACCCTCTATTTCACAAGAAAAAAAAACAAATGTTACATAAATCTGTAGCAGAAGTATATATTCTAGAAAGTTAGTTAAGAATGACAATCATAATTTCCTAAAGGGTGACATATGCTTGTGTTGTACAAACAAAAGGTATTCAATTTATAGTGATATCAAACATATAAAAATAGTAAATGTTCACATTTGAGAAGAACAGTGTAGCTTGTTAGATACTTCCACTTTCAGTGCTATTCCATGTTGAAATATCCCCTATGTATTCAGTAAAAATGAAACACTACCCTGTGACACATGCATAATGTCTTATATCATGAATCAGTATCACATTGACAACATAATAGACCTCCCACCCTACATGACATCTCCTCCTGCTTCCAGGACCGCACTCGACTAGCACGAGGCAGTGGCAGAAGGGAGTAAAGCTTGCTAGATGGATGGGCAAGGTATAGTGTATGTGTGAGAGTGAGTGAGTGTGTGTGTATATATATATGTATGTGTGTGTGCAGTGAGTATTTGGCTTCACAGGAGCAGGCCTAGTGGGGGACTACATTAGGAAGGGGTTGCGTCCTGCTCATGGGACAAGGGACCAACTGCAACCTTGTGGATAATAACTGCCACCAGGGGTCACAGCCAGCCGTCAAGGGAGAGAGACAGAGAGTGAGTTAGAGAGAGAGGACAAAGCTTCATCACTTCCCCATTCTCTCCATCTCACTTCTAGTGCCCTCCCGCTCATGTCATCACTATCAGTTTAAATGGAGCATTATGCAAAATGGAGATGATTTTGGCTTCAGGGGGTGTGATAGGGAGAATTGCGGGTTAATGTAGGGGAGAAAAGAAAAGAGAGATGGGGATTTTGTTGGGCGTGAGGAGTGGGTTAGAGCGATAGTAGGAGGCTGTGGAGTTTGTTGGGGGAGTTGTGGAGAGAAAAGGGGGTAAAAGAGGGTTAATAAAAGTGACAAGTGAGTGTTTCATTGTATCTAAGCCACCCTCCTAGACAGGTAACACACTTAGAGGATTCGCTGAGTGAGGGAGTCAGGCTATTGGGTAAGATCGTCACTTCAGTGTCTGTCTCAATATAAGCCGGAGGCGACACAGGACCCCAGGGTCCGGCCTTCCCATATAACAGCCCACCTGAGAGCCAACACAATAAAGGCCACTCAGCCAGATGCAATATACCACAAAGAGAATTTCCTGAAAAACTTGATTTAAGCCAGAAAGTAATTGAAAGTTATTTGCAAACTGCGATTTCCTAAAACCGTATACCCCAGGTTGACTTAGGAGAGTCATTCATATAAGATTGACTGTTATCTACAAGCTAAACGGATTTTGTTTTACCTGACTCAAAAGAAAAAGTTATTGGAAAACACAGTTTACCCAGTCTCTTGTCTCTTCCTGTGGACTGTTGAGGTGAAGTGCAGCGCTGGATATATCCTTAGAGGATTTTCCATTTTCGTCTCTTACATTGTTTTGAAAGGGAATCAACTTTTAAAGATGCTTCCAATTCGCAAACTTCCTACAAGTATATTGCACTTGCCATGAGTCAAAGATGTGATTATTTTAAAAACACTCTGGTTCAGTCTAATGAGAATTTTTCCTTAGTCATGTGTTCAGCAATATTGAATTCCCAACCAGCAAAACTTAATTTGATCTCCTTTGTTACTTTGTTATTGACATTGTGTCTCTCTAGATTGTGTCACATTAAAGGCTGAAAACAACATTTTTGTTAGGGGGGTTAAGATACTTTTCTTTCTGATGGCCATTTTTCAAAAACACAGTACAATATCTGTTAATTAGCCTGACACCTTACATAAGTACAATTTGATGAGCATAAATCTGCAGTAGATGTCAAATACTTATGAAAGTAAAAGAAGTGAAACTCAAGTTTCATGAAAACGTTTTAATGTGATTTGAGAGACTCACAGGCAAGAAGAGCAGGTAGAAACACAAGTGTAGTTTTGTGTAGAAATTAGTTACCTGATTAGCATAAGCATCAAAAACATGTTAGGTTTCTTCAGTCAGTGCTCTGACCAGACACTGTCATAAGATCTGGAGTTGGTCCCCGGGTGCTGCACAGCGGCTGCCCACTGCTCCCTTGAGGGATGGGTTAAATGCAGAAGATGAATATCGCAACATGTATGTGTATGTGACAAATGAAGTACATTTGACATTTGAGCATGACATCTCGGCTGGTATGATTATTTGTAGTGTTGATTAATCTTTTGATGATTTTTTTGGATTATCCATTAATGATTTAGTCTATAAAGTGTCAGAAAATAGTGAAAAATGTCAAAATCACTGTTACCCCGAGCCCTAATGACAATTACTACACCCATGGTGACGTAAGTGGTAGTGGTGTTAGTGCTACCACTTCATGCAAGCAGAAAATGTCGGGACAGTGTCGTCATGGTGGATAAGCTTAAAACAGCAGTCACAGAATTTAACAGTGTATTAGGGCTCAAAGGCAAAAAGTAAGGTGTGGGTAACTTTCATGATATTGAACAGCTACAAAGAACTAGCATAGCACTAGATGTAATGGTACAATACACAAAATATAATATATACTTTTAACAATTGTCTTAACAGAAAATACGTGACACTTCAGGCCAAGTGTTTGATAAATCTAAGGCATGGTCAACCTGAAACTGTGGAGGTTGGAAGTGCAGTTTTTGTAGAAAATCATTTGCACTTCTGGCAAATGCACTGACTCAGTTTGTGTGTACGAGGCATGAGCGATCCCCCTGGGGTGTGTTAAATAGTTTCTGTGTATCGCTATTACAGAGGTTAACAATTATTCTTTCCCTTGAAATGAGGGGCACTGACCCTAATATGAGGCCACTTAACACCCATAATAAGATGATAATTGGCCAGTGATGATGGTGTTGCCCCTCCCTCCCCCAAACTGTCAGTTAATTGTAATAGATTACCTGTGTATTAGTTACATTTATCATTTCCAAAGTGAAGCATATGGAGTGTGTGTGTGTGAATGTACACTTTGCATGTGTATGAGTGATTATCAGTGGGGGAGGGGCAGCTGAGACTTGAGATAATAATACTTCAAATCATTTCATAGGTCTCCACCCTGGTATTTTCTTTTTACGCTCGACGCCCCACTTCCTCACATGCGCGCTTCACTGATGACTGTCGTAATTGCGTGTTCACGGGCTCGATTTCCCCCGAGGGGTTCCCCAAATTAAAAGAAGTCATCCCACTCTGCGCTCATCTCCCTTTCCTCCAGCACCCTGTTTTACACACACACACACACACACACACACACACACACACACACACACACACATACACGCACACACGCACACACGCACGCACGCACGCACACACACACACACACACACACACACACACACACACTTTATCTCTCCCCCTTGTTTCTCTCTCTCTTACAATCCTGCTCAGGGGATGCCATGCTTATTTGAATGGAACTTTCTTGTCTTTTTTCGTCTTCCTTTTCAAGCTGCGTGTCACTAATGAATAAATAAAACACACACAAGCAGTGGATTGACTTTCATGCATGGGTGCACTGGCTTTGATGAGACCCCCACCTCCCCTACAATCTTATAGACAAGCTGCTGAGGACAGTCACTGTGCTCTGCTAGGCTACTGTTAAACATTTGTTCTGTATGCAGATGATGCACATTTTGAATTTTAACAAGGTCTCTGCTGTGGTCAAATAACTGTGAAGACAAAGGAGTCCAGATTTAAATTCAGTTTGTAATCACACTTCTATAAAACTTTTAAAATAATTTGTTGCTCTATTTCACTGATTAACAGTGACTCAGTGTAGTAAGCTGAAAACAAGCTTTTGCGTTCCAAACGTAGAGTCAAGTTGTGCTCTATTGAGAAATCCAATGTCAAATTTACCACTGCTGCAGCAGCATGATCAAGTGTAAACAGTACCTGTGGTGAGATCTACTAGTGTAGTGTTTCTGATGTGGCAGTGTACTGTATTTACTGACCTTTACAACCACAGTTTAAAAGGAAAACTAAGCCCTGACTGGTATGAGTAGTCTTTGCTAGTACTTGTGCAGTTAAAGCCAGCAGTGTGTGCCCTCTCTTAACTGCCAAGGGCCTGGCCTGCCGAGCAGGGCAGAGGGATCCTGGCACTAATTAGCTTGTAATGGCATCATAAATTATGGACAAATCAAGGCAGTGCATCGGACAGACGTTTTAATGAAAAGTTGTAATGGGTCACTCCTGGAGGCCTGAGGGCTGAAGTCCTCTCACCTGCCAGGGTTATCTATCACAACACAGCTAGCAACAAGATTGGATCCCCAGACTGGTTCAGGGACAGCGTGGCTGGTGTGGACCCTGGATTTTTAATCTGGTATTTCCATTTGCTTCACCACCGGTACCTGTTCCATTGTTGTTTGAGATTCTCTACCTGGCAGAGCTGATATCAGATATTCCAATGAAGCAATATTTTCCCTATTCAGCTACATTACATCACCTTGCATCACATCTAAATAGATGCATATCCATAGAGCTTCCACACGCAAACCCACACACCACACATGCATCAATATCACACTTGTGATGCAGCACAGATGATGAAGCCTTGATTTTTCCTAGACAGAGGTGCCTCTCTTTCACCTAGAAATCTTTAAGAAAACGGACATGAATCACTGGAACGGATGGTCAAATGAAATCTTTCTGGGACTTATTGATGTTTCTTTTGTCCCTTCTTTCAAGACCCGATAGGGTTTTGGCCGCGTCTGCCAGATGAGCGTCTGAGAATCATTAGCAAAGCTGATTTGATTTACGTCCTGTGTAGATGGGGCCACCCAAATGATCTGCCTCGCCATGGCCGTCATCAATCACCACCAACCAGAGGGCACAGCAGGCACGCATGGGAAAGAGAGCTTGGTGGCACACCAAACACCCACAGGGCTGTGTATGTGTGGGCACATGTGCATATACTTTGTACAAATGTATGTTCTGTAAATGTTTGCGTGTGTATGAATGTGTGCACTTGAGAGTGTGATTCTGGTTTTGTGTGTTTGATTATGTGTCTGTATTGGGTAGGTGGAATATTGTGTGTGTTTGTGTGTGTGTCAATATGTCAGCACATAAAAAATGTGTAATTATTAATATCTACCATAATATTGCGAATATAGGTAACATTAATTTTCCTATAGTGTTAAATTACGTTTTGTTAAAGAAGTGGTATTATGCTTTTTTGCTTTTTCCCTCCCCCCTATTGAGTGATATTCCTTTTTTGTGCATGTAATAGGTTTGCAAAGTGAAAAAGCCCAAAGTCCAGCCCAAAGGGAGTTCCCATCTCCCACAGAAAACTCTCCTCTGAACTGCCTGAAAACAGCTCGTTTGTAGTCTAGCCGTTCCTGTGACGACACAGGGATGAAAGCTAAATGCGCCTCATATAACACTCGCCAAGCGGCTAGTCCGTCACGCCCTCAAAAACACCGGTGGAATAACACTGAGCTGCAGCACACCTCTCCTCTCCCTTCCAAACACTAGCTACCCTCCAGGCAGTCAATGGACATAAAGTTGTTACTGTGATGTAGAGACAGAACTCAGTTACAACTGAAATGTACTTTTGTTACAGATTAATTTACATTTAGCTGACGCTTTTATCCAAAGCGACTTACAATTGCTATACATATCAGAGGTCTCACACCTCTGGAGCAACTAGGGGTTAAGTGTCTTGCTCGGGGGGTCACAGTGGGGGATAGAACCCAGGTCTCTCACACCAAAGGAAGGCGTCTTATCCATTGCGCCATCACCACTCTGAAACTCTTGCTCCACTCTGAAACTCTTGCTCCAGTCTATGTTGCCAAGCTGTCTGCAACATGTACAGCAGTCGTCTTATGTTCATGTGTTCTCGCACAGCCTTCCCTCGGTAAAAAAATTGGTAGACTATTAACTTACAAGTTACAAGTCGAGTGGATATTTTATGCACTTACCAGGTAAAGCAACGTGAACACACAGGGTGCAGATGTTGGTTTCAGTTGTTTGATAGGCTACATTATTAATAAGCCGACGTGCGGCTCACCTGCTGCCGTGATATCGGATCGTGGGTGGAAATATATGGAAAAAAGGCGAGTTCTCAGTCTTTTAGGTGACGTTATAAAACATAATGCTGATGGAGAAAATGGAGCAGAGAGAGAGAGAGAGAGAGAGAGAGAGATGCAAGCCGGGGTGTTTACCTGAGGTAAAGAATGAAAATTCCGTGGCAGGTGCAACAAAACAATAATAAGAATGTTTGTGGGCATTAAAACCTGCTTTCACAGGGTGGTATAATGTGAAAATTTTAGATTTTTTTGCTAGGGGGGCGGGGTTTTACAATCACGATGCCTGCTCAATGTTGTGATGTCTGTCAGCCATTGCCGATGGACGATGGCATCGTCTATCGGCTCAACCCTAGTGGGTCGTGATCAGATGCCGCCATCCATTCATTCATACTGTGTTGGCATAATGAGTTGCAGTGCTTTACTTGATTGCTATTTGTTCTGTGGTTATTGACATACTGTGTCAGCTATTTTGTGTTGACTTGTTATTTGGGCTGGCTAAAGCAGATTTGAGTCAAGGGGTGAGACATACAGTACACATTTAACTCTGAATTACAGATTATTTCAGTTATATCAAATTACTGGGACTTATTTTTTTCATGCAGAAAATAATAAGTCCCAGTTTAATAATAAATGATAAAATAATAAATAATAAGTTATCTGCTAGACATGCTAGCATGTCTAGCAGATAACAAACTTCATATTCTGAAATCTGTCCAATGAGTAAAATTATATTCTAACCTGACCATTTCTGACCCAAGGCAAGTGAGCTGGTGAAAATCCCACGCTGTTCATGAAGAGAGTTTAATGTAGTGCCACAGGATTAATAAAGACATTCTAATCAGACTTTACCCTTAAAGGACTTTCCCTTTTTTAAATGTTCCTTTGTGTCTGTGTGTTTGGTAGTGTTTGCATGTCTATGAATATCCATGTGTTTATCTAACAAATTGAGAGAAGTGGGGTGCTGGTGAGAAATGGGTGCTTTCCATTTGAGGGCTCATGATTGACGGCCAACTTCGGCTTCCCCGGGAGTATGTTGTTGCTGGCAAGAATCCATGGAGCCTTGTTCACTTACAGAGAGTTGGCACAGCTTCCACTCCACAGCGGCGCACAATTCACATGCCATCGCACTGTTGCATCAGCAATAATCTCTTAAAGCCAACAGACACAGGGAAATGGATCAATGCTTCGTTAATCGAAATGCCTTTATCCGAACCTCCTCCCATCGTAACCACCTCCACGCTTAAACACCATGGCACTTGTATTATTGGAACTTGCATGCTCAAATATCTCCCTGTGATATGCTAATGAAACACTGATCCTTTTATAGTGTATGTCTATTTGCACTTTTATAGCATTCAGAATCCAGTGATTCCATTGGATTCAGGTTAAGGGAATACCAAATTAGATATCCAGTATCAAATCCTGTATTTATGACTCAAATATAGGACTATTTGTTTTGTTTTTGCTAATACTCTGCAGCAATGGTGACAATCTTCAAACATTGAATACTGTATACTAACCCACATAGAGCACACATATACTGTGGATTATATGAACAACATGAATATCACACATTGGGGAGAGGAAGGTTGTGCGTGTATCTGTGCGTGTGTGCAGGGGGTGAAGGCCAAATTAGCCAGGTTGTATAAGCAATTATTGGGGCACACTATGTACCTAAGCACCCTAATAGGTATGTAGAGGAGGCATTATTCAATTAGAGTGGCAGTTTGCTGTAGCGAGGAGCAGAGCAGTGGTGACAGCGCTGGTGTCTTCTCCTTATGAAACAACCTATTTAAGCTAAATCAACTCCCACTTAAGAGCTGCGGTAATAAGCGCACGGCGACGCTCGCTGGCCCGCGGGGGCCCATCCGTCATGCTGTAATACGGAATCAGAATGAGTGATAACACCTAGTCCTGTTACAGAGCCTTAGCTGCTGCCGCAGGAATGGCTCTCAAGCACACACACACACACACACACACACACACACACACACACACACACACACACACCTGCACAGACGCACACATTGCTAACAGCAGCAATACTGCTGGATGGCTCTGCTCATTTCTCTCACCCACCCTCCTCCTGCTCTACCAACTTGCATATGCGGAAAGAAATTGTGTTTCTATGGATTTGGTATTTTTTTTAAACTTTTGTCATTGTCCAAGTGTGAGCACGCTGTACTGTGTGTTGGAATGGTGTGAATTTGTTTGTGTGCATCAGTGTTTGTGTATAGTACAAATAATTAATTATGTTTCTAAATACTGTAGGGTTGCAACTAAGAACTTGACAATTGTTTTGATTTATTGATTACTCTTCAAAATTTCAAAAAAAGGCCTGCACAAGTTTTCAATGCCCAAGGTTATGGCTTTAAACTCCTTTTAGACGTTCACAAAGATTTAAACTAATCAGAAAGGTTTTTGATTTATTTTTTATCAAATGATTAATGTACTAATTGTTTCAGCTCTAAAATGTTAACATCTTTTCATCACTCAGTTTAACACTAAAATCATAGTTTGTATAAACGTGGACGTAGTCTCTGTGACGGCACCCAGAGGCTTCTGAAGAGCGATGGTGAAGCTCATTGCGGTGGCTCTGGTCGTTACCAACTTGCCAGTGCCTGACTCCAGCTAATCTAAAAATGGGTGGAGAGTAGGTGGAGCTAGCAGAGTAGTGGCGGCTATCCACCTCGAGATTAGCCACTCATCTGTCACTAAAGTGGCCACTCCCTTAATTATGCCTACCTTTACACCTTAATTTAAACCAGTGAGTTTATATACTGTATAATCCCCCCCCTTACAAAGGGGATGTTGGAGACCAAAACAGTTTTGTGTACCAGGCTGTAAGCATGTTTATTTATGCTGTATAGTTGGGCATTTGAACATGGGTATTAGGGGATTGACTCACTTTTGGAGCCAGCCTTAAGTGGCCTTTCGAGGAACTGCATTTTTTGCCACTTGAGTAAAATATGCTACCGCTGTTTACATCCTGAGGCATATTGTAAAATTTGTATCTGAGTCAATCAAGGCACATTTTAATTGATTGGGAATGGCTATTCTAAGGCCAGTCATTAGCCTCTATGTAACATTCCCTCTTCCTGTCATGGTATCTGAGGCCAAAGAGCCACTAGACATAATTATTGAGTGACAACTTACATTGTCTGACTGTTATTTCTGTCCCAACACTGGAACAGTGTGCACACACTGCAAAGAAAGTTAGTCTGTTACACAGTAAGTACACTGTAAATCCTTGATGGGAACAATCTGGCAGATCAAGTTTGCGAACAAGGAATAGTAAAAGAAGAAGCATCCACAGTGAACTGGTTAGATACTGAAAGGAGCTGCAGTTTGAGTGAACCTCAATGCTCCAACTTGTCATGAAAGTTATAAACTTTTAACTCTCAGTTTCTCTCTTCTGGAAAGTCACACTGATCACAATTCATGGTACACATGGATCAATTATTCCAGCTGTGTTAATATTTGGCGTCTGTTCAGCCATTTTAACCTACATGGTTGGAAGTGAAAAATTAAGTTGCGAAATGTGCACTTTGCCGGTTAAATCAAATTCTTATAGCGTTTTAACCAGTCATTGATATAACATCCTGAGCTCTGTTATCTAGAGAGTGCTTTGCCTTAGACTGTAGGCACGTCGTTGCACGACAGTGTTTAGTTTTTACTGTACATTTACTCCTTCTGCTCACCACTGGCCTGTGTACAGATAAAACTTATTACAAAGAACCTAGGAAACAAATACTAACAGGAAAAAGATGTTGAGTATTTTCCTGATTTGAATTATGAATAGATTAATGAACAGATGAAAACAACAACAAAACATCTACAGAGTGATGAAAACAGAAGAGGGGAAAACACTCAATAAGCGGCATGCTTGAGATGTTTGAGAAGCCTGGTTTCATGGGCATCCTTTCTTTTTTTATATCTTGTTTGTTTTTCTCCTATCCCTATCTCACGCCCTCTTTCTCCTATCCCTCTCTCTCTCCGTGGCTCATCAGTGTGGTTGTTCATCGGTAATGACTCCCACTGTGGCAGGGCCCCTTTAAGGTTGAGGACCCCCCCCCCCTCCATCCTTCCCCCTCCTTCAGTCCCATCCGCCATGCATTATTCATGGTTTCACAATCAAATGAGGGAACTACGGTTGGTAGCAGGAGACATGGTGCATGGCTCTTCCTCCCCAAAAGTCCCCCGAGGTGCCCCAGTCTGGTACCCACCATCACCCACTCCCCCTAACCCCCGCCTCGGCCCATCCCGCCACCTCCTACTCACCCTTTCCAACACAGTGACAGATTTATTTATTTTTTTGATTGGGGTGGGGGTCCAGACACATTGACTCCATCCCATCCTTCCCTGGGGTCATTGGCAGTCACGCTGGTCAGTGGTGACCTCTGTTGCCCTTTGGGGTACTCATCACTTCCTCTTCTCTCCACAGGGATGCATCCACAGTGTCTGGCACCTTTTTTTGGAGGCTGGCTAGGGATGGGTGGGTTGTGCTTAGGATAGGTTTTCCTTTCTTTGAATGCTTTTCTACAATAGCTAACAAACTGGTTTGACATCACTGATAAGCTGTTAAACTTGTAAAGATGTTACAACTATCATTGCCAAATCTTTGTGCTCCCCTACCATGTTCCCCTTTGAACTTGGTGCTCTGTAGCAACCAGTAACCATTCATTTGTCAGGACATCATCAAGGTGACTCTTCTAACTAGGGCTATTCAAAATGAACAGTAAATCAGTGTATACTATGACCAACACAATATTAGATAGATAGAACATACACGATTCTTTCTTGTGGGTCAGGCCTGTGTTATGATGAAATTAGGTAGAATTATTATTATGAGCAATGGTGGAGAAGATATATCAAATTATAATAATATGAGAAAGATAATTTGAGTCAAGTCATGGCATTAAATAATATGATATTATATCACCAGGTCGGCCTAACTACAGACCACAGGAAAACTAAGTTCACCACAGTGTGTTATACAGTAAGCGCTCAATACAAAACCCACAGTTCAACCACCAATTAATGCGTCCTTATCTCAGTTCAAATCTCCTTGGAGTCCATCTTTCTATATCCCAGTAAGCAAACAAAAAATACTCAGTTTGAGGTTCAATTCAAAAGTTGGCCAACAAAAATAAAACTAAGCGTCGCCTCTAGTTGTGAAATAGACAAGCTTAGTAATTCTCCGCAGCCTCCGATGCTGGTAAGCGGTGCACCGGCTGTAACCAGGCTGTAACTCGGGACAGACTGGGCATCTTTTGGACTTGTGAGTTTGGTTTGAATGCCGTTTCACAGATATTTCCTGAGCTGACTGGTGGCTGTGTGTGTGGTGCAGGCTCAGATCGCCACAATACGCTTACCTTACTACACGTGTCTTTCTGCTGTGCATTTTCCTGTCCGTCAAAGTGGCGGATGGCCCGAAGATTTCTCCGACACCACCACCAAGTTACCCACGGGTGGCGGGTGCTACTTTCATTCCCTGTGTGACACTAAAGTTTATGTAGTGTCAGCTTCTGTCAAGCTGAAGGCCGTTGTACAACAATAAGTCAAGGTACAGCGTAACATGCAGACTGCTTTCTTCTTGGGTGTCATGTGACCAGATTGTAATCGCAGCCTTTGCGATTAGAAAATCTTGTTTTATTACATCGCGATAATATCGCAAATGTATTAAATTGTTCAGCCCTACTTCTAACTTCAGTTCAACAGAATACATTTTTCATTGCTCAGAAGTGCATATTACTTTTTCCCACACACCTGCCAGTGCCCTTTCAACGACAGGAGGACGGAATGTGGTGAAACAAGCAAAACTCCTGTAGTAGTCTTCTCACATCTGCAGACAAGTTGAACACACAACACTCACATCTCGGTCTAGTGTGTTTTGAATTGAATGGTACAAATGCACATAAAGACACAAAAGGAGGTGAACACATATAGTTAATGGTTCAACTCCAGCAAAACATTCAGTGGTGCCGTGTGCTGCAGGATGATGGTAGCAGGATCTTCTTGCCCAGAGCACAGGTCCAGGACAGCAATCTGCCTCTCACAGTGATGGTGGTGGTGATTATGATGATACCTAACAATACTAATAATACTAACGCCTGGAGATGTATTGGCAGTTTGTAAGCAGTTAACATGTGGTAAAAATTGTCCCACAGAAGTGTGCTGGACAATAGGAATGGGAAGTGACAAAGAGATCCAGAAAGAGAGCAAGTGGACAGCCAAGAAGGAAAGTAGAAATTAGCAGGTGAAACTAATCTCAATTAATACTGTATTTGTTACTTTATTCCATGGCAGTTTCCAAACAGATGGGGAACAGGCTTCTTGCACACATGACGCCTGCCCAGCTGCCATAGCTTCAGGTGTCGGTGGGCTCCCTCCCTCTACAGGTCAATGCTAGACAGAGCTAATATTTTTGTTTTTTAAAGCAAAGTTTACACAAGTTTGACTTTAAATATTGTTTTTGAGGTTGACCAGAATGTTTAAATTACTAGTTGGTTAGTTCTGAGCATTCATTCTTATAACCAGCGCCTGCGGCGCAGTGAAAAGTGTCAAGATTAGAATACTGGAGAGAAAGACAAAAAGGGAAAAATTCCCTCAATGCCGTGACTGTAGTAGGATAGTTGAATGAAAAGAAAGATTACAGATTAACATATTAAATGCCAAGACATGCCCACCTGGTGTGTGACAGATCTTTCACACAGCGCAGCCACTGGAATTGGAAATGTATCATAACTAGGTCTCTTGTGAGTAATTTTATTCCGTTTTACTCGTTTCCTGCTTCTTTTATTACAGACTTTATATATGAAGGACTGTAATCATGTTGATAATTGAAATTGCAGGCTATGATATTGTACATTGCTTAAAGCCATACAGTCTCACACAGTCACCTCTCTCTGAATCAGAGTTCTTCTTTCCTTCCCTGCCATTCTAACCCAAAACGCTGCAGCCAGTCTCTCTTTTCCTAGCCAGCCCATAAATATGCCATTATGGTACTCTTATTATCCTCATTATTGGGGTGGCTGGAGTGGCGCCTGCGTCTATCATGGCCCTCTAATGTGGGTCTAATGGTTCTGACCTGTACGGGACACAGGTGGTCCCCAGAACAGCCTTGATTGGGTCCATTTATTAAGCTGCTCTGGCGCCAGAGATGGTCCGGTTAGTCATTTGCGTGCAGGGCAGGTTCCAATCCCAAGGCTGCTGATGGACTGGACCCCCCCCACTCCGCACCTCCCTCTCGCCCCATAGCCCCAGCTTTGTTCTTTCCTAATGGCTCAATTAAATGGGTTAATTCGGAATCGGGACCCTCTTCAAATCTGTGATTATCACCTAGCCCCCTACCCTGCCACATCTCTACCACCATCAGCACGCGCGCACACACACACACACACACACACACACACACACACACACTGCAATTGCTCCATTGTTCACTCCCCTTCCCAACTGCAAGCCCACACATTTATTATTCATCGCAATCAAATAAGTGAGGTGGTTGAAGAAAGTTGCTTTTCTCTCTCTCACTTTCTTTCTTACCTCTTTCTCATTCTCGCTACCTCCATCCCCTCCCTGCACCTCTTCTACTCCTCTCCACTCGTCACCTCTACTCTCCCAGGGAAGAATTTCTTTTATTGCGACAAACACTCTGTGGAGCCCTCAGCTTTCGGCAGCCCCAGCCAGTCATTGATGCAGGCAGTCAGAGAAGCAGGCAGCCAAGCAGCCAGGCAGCCCTCCCCGTCAGGAAAATGAGCAATTCTCTCATTGTAATAATGCGCCTCTGTCATCTTCCCATTATCGGCATGATAAAAGATGAAATATTCAGGGAGGCTGGCCTCCTAACCTGATCTGGGCGCGATATTGGGCCTGTGGAAAATGAGTTTTATCAGCTTTAATATACTCCTTGGCAGACTGACCCTTGAAATTAAACATTATTACAGAGCGGATATTTAAAAAACCGGGGCCACAAATTACATCAAAATGAAAATATTAAGGAACATTACGAATATATCAAGTGGCGCTTCTCTCCCTCTCTTCTCACGCTCGCACACCAGCTCTCCTCATCCTGACACCCCCTTTCTCATCCTGCCTCACCCGCTCCACCATTTCACCCCCCTCAACCATCTTCGATGAGCGTGGTCGGGAATGCGGCAGCCGACGTTGTAAGTGTCACTGTTGGTGTGTGTGTGTGTGTGTGTCTGCACTGGGCTGGCATAGAAATAATAACAATGCTGCCTGTCCCACCAGCTTCATACGTCTGCATAAACTAATTAGACCTCGACGCTCTCATCACCTGCTTTATTGAGAATGGAGGGGAGAACACTGGCAGGAAGTGTGAAACTTGAGTAGCTGAGTATGTCCCTACACTTGTGTGTTTGGGAGGGAGTGTGCGATGGAATTAGTGTTTGATGTGTATTTGAGATGGAGAACGAAAGTATGTGAGCTTCTTTAACAGTGGTGGTGGACTTAAAATACTGTATATGATGTACTATGTGTGTGTGTGTTTTATATATAGTGCAGTATAGTAGAGGGAGGTTCAGTTACAAATTTGTCATATAAATACTCCTTCCTCTTCAAAATAATTCTTGGTGTTTCAGCTGCGTGTTTTTGTCAGGTAAAGGTATCTCTGGACTCACAACATGACAACTTGTGTACAGTAATGCTCATGGAAAATAATGGAAAAACCAGAAGGAAGTGAGTTTCTCTAATCACTTTAAAAGTAAAAATCCCCCAAATCTATTTGTCCCCCAAAATGGAGAGAAAGTGATGTTGGCTCTGTGAAGTGTGTGGTGATTTGTCACTTTGTGATGGGGGGATATGAGAAATGCAATAAAAGGCGGAGGAGAGATGTGATTTGAATAGATTTCAGAGGAAGTCGATCCTTGGGGGAGTTGGATGAGTAAGCAGTGTCCCCGAGGACCGAATTAAAACTTTACTTTTGGTCATGGCGCCCCTCCCCATAATGCTACTTTGCTTATCGCCTGCATGTGCGAATGTGTGTATGCATGGGTTATATTATATATGTGTGTTGGCGTATGAGCATGTATGTGTCTGACTTTTCTGTTTGTGTCTGTGTGTGTGCAAATGTGTTTTCAGATGTGTGTGTTTCCACTTGTGTATGTGTGTCCCACACAAATGGAGCGCCCTCCCCTGCCCCTCGCCCCGAGGTTATGGGGGGATACACACAGCTCTCTCTGCCAGGCTCAGATGAGTATTCACAGCAGCACGCCCCTCTCCCTTAACCCAGCACATGGGAGCTTTGCATATTGAGGCTGTGTATGTATCTTAGGGTGTGTGTGTGCGCGTGCGCACCAGCCTGTCTCCCCTGCCTAGAAACGAACAGGGGGTCCAGTTGATTCCATGCACATGCATTGTTGTTATTCCATTGGCGATTCAGCTGGCTTGGTTAGTGCCAAATTCAGACAGCTGCGTGCGTGCGTGTTTGCATGCATTTACAGTGGCTCAACATGAACTGACGCATGCTACCAGCTTACATTTTGCTATGTGTGCATTGTGTAAATGCTCAAATTTCTCATTGGGAGGGTTAATACTATATGTCTGGAGTAGAGACAGAGAAAGCCTTAACCACACAGAGCAACAAATAAGCTTTTGAGTGTTGTGTCCACTCCAACTTGCCATGCCTGAAGGCTTTGTGTTAATGCTGTGCTGAAGAACGGGGCATCTATCTGATCAGGGCAAGCAAATAAATAAAAGGGGGAGGGGAAGGGAAAAAGGCAAATGCAGAATAGAAGGAATAGACACCACAGGGGTTGGTTGCAGATAGGGGAGAAAACAGCAGAGGGAAAATGGCTTTCTCTATCCCTTCCACCCTCCCTCTTTCTCCCTCTCTCTCTCCCTCTTTCTGTTTCTCTCTCTCACTTGATTCATTATGCTGATATACACAGTATTTGCTTCCTGAGTGAGCCCCCTGCACTCCCGCCCTCCTGGAATGCACACACTGGTGAATGTACACACTCGTACACACTCTGACACACACACACACACACACACACACACACACACACACACAGAAACACACAGGGAGATGGTGGTGATGCCATAAATATAGCAAACGACACAGCCTAGCAGCCGAGCAAGGTCAGCCGCGGCCCAAGATGACAGTGCCGTGGGCGCTGCACCGAGCTCCTGTTAGAAATGCACACAGATAGCTCATTAGGATGGGCCCCTGAGGCACCCCAAATACACACATGCACACACAAACATATACCAAAATTGATCCATTTACTATTTAATTGCTTTGCAAAGTTATAGTGTATGCTCCACGATGGAACATGAACCCCTCTTTGACTAGATTCAGTCTGCTCCCCTCATCAGTTAATGCTTTATTCCATGGATGTCTGCTGGTTTTCAGTGTGTGTTTATAACGTGGACCTGCAAGAGTGTACATGAAAAGGGTGTTGTTAATTTGAATATCTTCAAGGTAAGTGTTGGGATCATGTTGCATTTCCCTGTATGTGATATCCCACCCCCCAGTACTAGAGCTAAGCAGTATGGACTGCAAACCTGGCTCAGTGCGGAAGGATAAGCACTTCTGTGAATGCGGATACTGTCGTGTTTACAGAGGAACATGACAGCTTTGGAAAATATCACAAAGATACAAACAGACAATATAGTTATCTTGTGTGTTTTCTTACCTCTGTGAAAGAAGACATCTTGTTAAAGAAGAGATGTTGAAAGGGAGGGGGGTAGGAGAAATATATTTAGAGCGATGTTCTCAGTCCTACTGGAACCACTGGGGGAAAATGCCAATGTCCAGTCTGACTTTGCATGAACTTAAATTGCAGGGTAAAGTTTGAGTGTGTGTCACAGCAAGCATGTTACATTGCTGTGCATTTTTTTCTGTGTCTATTGGTATGTTAGGTGAGCAAAGGAGACGGCAGGTGTGCATGTATTGGAGAGGTTGTGTTTGTGTGTGCTTGAACGTAGTAGAGGTACTTGGCTCATGCTCTGGACACGCCTGAGAGACTCTGTGAGTGTTGCCCTCCTCCCTCCTCCACGGCAGCCTCAGACACACGCTGGGACACACACAACTGTTTTTTCAGTCTCCTTTATCCTCTTTTCTCCCCTATCTCATTCTTTCGTTTCTCTCACAGATAATACATGACTTTTTTTTAACAGCTAGCTTTTTTTGGACTCACCTACAACGTAATTGTAGCTGCGTATTGCGTGTATTGCTATGTATCTATTATATGCTGAGTAATTGCTATCTGTTGCGTTCTCTCCTGAAACAACCTCAGTCATACGCCAGCACTGGCTTTTCCTTCTATCAGTGTCCTCTACCCTACAATGTGAAATAGATAAATGCATTGGAAACTGATTATCCCCTATGCCAACCTCCACCTCCATACACCCCTTCCCTGGCCCCCCTCCCCTGCCCCCTCTCTTCCTCCTGCCCGGCCGGGGGTGGTGTCAGTCTGGCAGGCCTTGGGGCCCGTCAGGTGACCAGTGGGCTGTGACGGGCAGCAGCTCCGCGTCCCTCTCCCTGCAGTCTGGCGCCCGCTGGGGTCTCGTCCGGGAGCCCAGCCTGCCAAAGTGACCTCACTCCAACAGAGAGGAAAAAAAAACAAAACTCCATACAAGCCGTGGTTCACTCCATTTTCACTCTGCAAACTGGACAATGCTGCAAATAAATTAACCAACAGTGGTAACTTTGCAATTTAATTATAAACTCACCATCACCATATTTTAAGTGCTTCACTAAATATTTCAACAAAAATGTTAACTCATCTTGCTAGATAATTTCACCAATATATTTACATATATTGCTGTTCATTCAGTCTGCACTGATTTGCCATCACTGTTTGTGTTTTGGGCAAAGACATTTATTTTACGTGTTTATGCTTTCACAAAACTGCTTCTTATCTATGTAAAGCTTTTTGATCAGTGTAACAGTTAATCCAAAAATGGTCCAGTAATGGTTTGGGACCATAAAGAGCACAAAAAGTAAATCTTGATATATACTTTTCCATTACATAAAAAGTATACAGTATATAACCTTTTTGTATCCAAAGAGATAAAAAGTAATTAACTAAAGTTCATCATTCGGCATCTCTAATATAAATGTGTCAGTCTCATACAGGATCATTATTCTGTACTGTGTGCCATCTTGTAAGAAAATTTGTCATTTTAGTATCATATTTTCCTTTAATAAAGTGAATTTTTCTGCCTGTGTATTTAGATTATTTCCATTATTTGTTCTAGAAAATGTTAATGTCTTGAGATGAGTCATTATACTGATGTTAATAGTTGAATTTCATTGCAAACAAATTATCTCTGCTACTTACAGTTCTCATGTATTTACAGAAAATGTATTTTGTACTTTAATGACTGAAAGTCAGGAAGATTTATTCTTCTTTCTGTGAGTTAGTAATAATCTTAGCACACATGCTGGTAATCTAGTCTTATGTTTGAAATGCCAGTCACTCATTTTCAATCATCATCTGATGAAGACACTTCTAAATTCACCTTCATTTTGAGGACTTTCGAGGCAACATTTAGCGGCTCTTGCAGCAGATGAGGGGAGTAATTATTAGCGTGCCAGAAAAGATCCAGGTGCATTACACAAACAATTTCCATGCCACCATCTCTGGTGGCAAAAACACAACATCGCAGTCTCTCCTGTGACCGAGCGTTGAGCTGTGCCTGCTGAGGCGAACCTCCCCCCTGCATCCCTGAGAGGGTGATGCAGCGAGGTGACACCGTTAGGGAGGAGAGTTTTGAGTATATGTGTGTGTTTGTTTATCTGCATTAAGTATAATGTGTGTCTGCTTCAGCAAGTGTGTGTTTTTTACTCTTCCTTTTTGTGTAAGTTCTGGTGACTTCACATCCAGTTCAAGTACTCTTTACAGTATGTGTGCAATTTGGTGTCTCACTGTATGTGTGCATCCAAAAGTGTGTTTGTGTGTGTATGCAATGTAATGTACTGTGCTTTACTTGCAGCCCCTACCTCCCCCTCCCATCCTTGTGCCCCGCCCTACCTCAGCCCCATGGAGATGCATTGGGGTCAGGGAATATGGGGAGAGAAACACAGGGAGGCCGCACTCCACAACTTGAAAGGAATTCTAATGAACCAGCACAGTCGCACTGCCTATTCCCACGACAACAGGCCCCAAACAAATAGCTGCATTTGAAGTCCCCTCGTTTTATGACTTTGAAAATGCTATGTGTGTGTGGTTGTTTTTGTTTTTGGGGTACAGTAAGTGTGTATGTGTGTGTGTGTGTGTCTGTACTTGTGTGTACGTATGTTCACAAGTGTCTACCTCTTCATTTTTTTGTAAGAAATTGGCCTGGGAACTGATTTACTTTAATGTCTACACTAGACGATGTAATTATTGTCTGCTATGACCAGGGATAGACTTTTTTTTATTTGTAATTACAAGACTCCTAAGAGTGTTCTTCCTTCCCCAATAAACACACATGTGGGGAGATGCAAAGTCTGCAATGCATGTATGAGAGGATAATTAGAGAATTTCTGTTTTATATTTGACATCAAGATACAAGATACCATCCAAGAGGCAGGTAATCAATAAAACATTTAGCTTTCTCAGTGCCTACAGTAATCATGTTTTTTTTTTTGTTTTTTTATAACTCTTGGTTCTACTCCCTTAAGTTTTAGATCCTGTCAATTACAGGTATTAACATGTATTATTATATAATATATATAATTGCAGAGTGTGAGTTATAGATGAGATAGTATTGTGTTTCAACAGATCATAGAAGAAAATATTGTTTTTCTGCGGAATTTACAAACATTACTGATTTCAACCGACCTTTAGAAGGATTTGAACAACTTTGTTTTTATGGAGTAAAAACAGGCTTCATTTCTATATTTTGAATTTTGGAAGAACGTTTTGTTAACACTGGACCTCAGATTAGGACTCCAAGTCATGTTGTTTTCAGTTATAAACCCATTCTGCTTGAGGAAGAATTTAAATAATTCTCAGTCATTTAGTAGAAGTAGGGGATTTTTTTAATACCTTAGCATTACCTTAAAAAAAGAAAAGCAGTTTTATGTCATTGTTACTTTAGTCTTAGGCTAAGAAAACACCCTTATGTCACGTGACATACACTACTTCAATACAGAAAACAACCCTTTCACACATTGTGTCCCTGTTATCATGCAGGATAATAACCCCTGTATACATTTCCTTAATTCACACAAGGACCACTTGAAAATGAAGAAACCGAAGAGTGCGGTGGTGGCCAGTTAGGTGTCTGCATAAATATTAATATCAGTGCCCCTCCCACTCCCACCCTTTTCCAACCCTCTCTGTACATGTGTGTGTTTTTCTTTGACAACCTCAGGTTGCATGTACAACGGCTCCTATGAACCGAGATGTCTTTTATTTCTCAGTCCAGTGCCTTTGCATCAGCTGAGCGTGGCGTGGAGCGCGTGGCCGCCCGGTTTGGTTGGCTGCCTGCTTCGGCTGGCGGGGCCGACTTGTCTGTCTGCGCTGCGTGTTGTTTCGCCTGCTTTGCGCAGACGGCGCGGGTGAGAATGTCACTCCACAAAAGCAGCATGAGTTGAGCTGTGTAAACAGTAAATAATAAACAAGTGCTCTAATACATTATTGAGAGAATCACTTTAGGCAACTGGGACAGCATGAAATGCGAATCCCCCCCTCAAACTCCCTCCCCTCCCTCTTTCTCTTTTCAAACTTGTGCTCTTTATGTTTAGAATTGGTGATACTGCAGATAGGCTACGGTACTGTAGCGCTTGTATGTATTGTAATCGCCTTTTTTATGTTGCATTAAATAACTTGCTTTGATGTTCTGTTCTCTGTATTTTGAGATGGTGATTCAGCAGATATTGCAACACTAAAAACTACAGTGTATGGCTTTTAAACTGGCAACTAATGGTTCTTTTCATTACTGATTAGTCTATATACTTATTTAATTAATTGTTTAGTTTATTAAATGTCAGAAAAATGTGGAAAGTGCCCATCATAATTTTCTAGAGACCAAAGTGAAGTCTTCAGTTTGCTTGTTTTGTTTGACCAACAGTCAAAAACTAAAAACTATTCAATTTACAATGTTATGAAACAGAGAAAAGCACCAAATCTTAACCTTTTGGCAAGTTGGAACCAGCAAAGTCTTGGCATTTTGGCATCATTAATGCCCTTAACTATAAGTCGATTATCAAAATTATCTGCTGATTTTCAGCCATTTAACAGACTGACTAATCGTTTCATCAGTAGTGGCTTTGTTGTGGCATGTAACATTAAAACAAATCTATAATTTGATGATTTTCAAGCTATCATCAACAGCTCTAAAATGCATAAATGGTACACCACCTTAATCGTGGACTAACAGCAAACCCGTTTAAAAACCCACATGTAATTTTCTCCCCATAACCAGTAGCATGTTTGCTGATATTGTGTGAACATAAAACAGCATCTGAATCTACCTGCTTTAGAGCGCGTAGTAAATGGAATATCCTCCTCCAGTGGCTTATTGAGCAGAATAATTACATTGCACATATTGAATTCCACTAATGCTCCAAAGGTAGGTCTTATTTAATACCACAACTCCCCGAGGGTGCAGAGCATGATTTGAAGCACACATCTCTTCACTGTTCCTAATGCTCCAGATAGATTTGTACATAAAAAATATGTCCAAAGCACTTCTAATAGTAAACTTGGCATAATTGGTCTGAAAGGTACCTGGAAATTGAGACATTATTTCTGTGAATATCTCTGTGATGTTTTAAACCACAGTGATTATTTTACCTTCAGTGTGCCATATATTCATATGTTGACTATTCTGCTGTTCATTTCCCCAGACATAAACCATTCACGCTTTTGAGGAAATTGATTAAGATGTGTGTAAATCTGTAAGAATCCGAGCTGATGACTTGCATTTATGTAAACAGATGCCACAGTTAATGATTATGTGTAACATAAGTCTTAGGGTTATGGCTCCTACAAATCCTTGAATGAAATTAGAAAAGATTAGGGGTGGGGATGTCTAATTTTCATGAAGAAACAATCACCATGTTTAGCTGTGGGGCTTGTAAATCCTGTCTTATATGTTGGGAGGGTAATGCTCACAACAGCCTGAAGATGGCAGCCAAAACCTAGTTAGCTGCTATGTGAATTTAGAGGCCCATTTTCCTAATATTACTTCACAGGTCAAATGTATCTTCTGTGTAGAATCGTGTTTTACCTGCATGAGTTAATTTTACTTAAAATACAGCAGTCAAAGTAGCAATAAGACAAATATAAGCTTTGTTACCTTTAAGTGAGATGCATTTTCAATGTTCTGCCATCAAAGGAAGGTTAAGCATGATGGATCACATTCAGAAAACCGTAGTATAATAGTTTCTAAAGTGAAAACAGGAGAGAAAATGTGTATGATTGGGCAGAAAAATAAATTAAGGATGTCTGCTGTTTTATCAACACTGAAATTGTAAAATTTGTGAAAGGGGAACAACTTAAAACTTACTTGAGAAAATGACTCAAGGTCTGTGTGCATTAAATAAAATGGCAAAAGAGTTATGCTAATTTCTAATTAAATAAAGTGAATCTTTGAAAATTTGTTTTCAATAAAAAAAAAAAAACAACGGTAGTGATGCAGGTAATTTGCCCCCAGATAGACTGTTGCAGTCTGACTTTTCTGAGTTGAGTGTTGGCAAAGAACACATCAGCAAACCATTTGTTTTTTGGCCACAGCCTGTATGATGAACCTTCCAGACAGTTCTCTGCATCAGCATCCTTCTTTTCACCGGCTGCTCATCCCTCCTTTCGCAGCTGAGACAATGGAGGGGAGGAGAGGAGACAATGGGAGGTTTGGGTGGACGAGTGAGGAGAGGGGAGGGACACAGGGGGTTAGGGGAGGAAAACGGTCTGTATAGGACACACACACACACACACACACACAGGACCGCGCACACAAATGCACACACAGGCCAACTCACAGACAGGGGGTTGGGAGGGAAAAGGTCATAGGTCAGTGATCAGGCTCTCTTTTTCTGTGTATGTGTCTTTTGGTGTGAGCTTGCAGGACTGTATGAACCCTTACATGCACGCACGCGCACACACACAAACTCCACTCCACTCCATGGGCAGTCTGGGTCATGCCTGTCCCTTCACAGTCCACTGCGCCATTATTGACTGCTTGAACTGATACCCCAACAATGATGGTGTGCACGGTCATGTATATGTGTCTTTGCATGTATGTGCACATGCTTTTGTGTAGGTGTGAAGGTGTTGAGGGTGTGGGGATTGGCCGGTAAAGATCAGGGAAATCCAGGGTCCAGACTCCTCTCTTTATTTCTTGTTCTCTTTCCACACACACTCTGTCGACACACCAACTGCTGGTATTTTGCACACATGCACACGCAGGCACAATAGGAGACGGGTGGGGAGCCAAGGAATGGGGCCCCTGCGGGAGGGGCCACCTCCTGTTCCAAATCAATAAATGAGAAGCCATGCAAGTATAACAGAATCATTACTCTCATCGGGCTTAGGCGAGTACAATACACAATATGGTTTGTGTGCGTGTGATGGTGTGTACGTGCGTGTGCTTTGACACCTGTTGTCTCCATCATGCTCTTGTAATTTTTTTAAAGTTGGCTTTCTTTGATATCATCAGACTTAAGAGAAGATTGTCAGTGCGCATATTCATCGCTGGCTCTGAAGCTGGATCTTCAATATGGTTCCTCTCTCAGAGCTGAATACAAAGATGCACACATCTAAGTACCTAGTGTCAAACATGTGCAGTACTGTAGGTTTAGTGAGAGGAACAACAAGCTATTGCTGCCTGAACCTGTGTCTAACAAGACTTTGTATTTTTTCTCACTAATCATGATTACTGCCACAATCTTCCCCTCCAGCCCACCTCTTTCTACCCCCTCACACATCAATGACAACCTCCTTTCATCTGCCGGCGTGCAGCCCCACATCCACGATGTATTTACAAGGCTTGAAATGAACAGAGCAATTATTATCAGTCATGTTAATTCTGCAGATAATGATCAAAAGCCGAGTCCTGCTCTTCTTTCTTTCTCCCCTCTCTGCCTGCTCTGGGGAGCTAACAGCGGTGACAAACCTCCCCTTTTATTATTTCATGGCCTGTTTAAAGATTTAGTGAGGCCCACAAACCACTACTTTTAATGACCAATTAACAGGAGCAAAGCTCTCTTCGGAGCACCGTGGCCTCGTTCAGGATTTGCTAGAGTAAACAGTGGTGCAGTGCCGATTGTGGTGGTGGTGGTAGAGGGGGCGTATGTCTCGTTACCGGCTCACCATTCAAACTCGCACACATACAAACAGCCATGCATGTACGCAAACCACACACACATGCAAACTCTCTGCTCCACTGCTTATTAAAACCTGGAGGAGCAGCAGTGCTTACCAAAACCTTGAGAGAGAGAGTCAGTCAGCAAGAGTCAGAGTGAAGAGTCCCGCTCCCACTGGGTATGTGTTTTTATTTTTTTTGGGCGAAGGAATGGGTAAAATATAAAACGATGAGGCTTGCTGCAAACTCAGCCTGGCTAAATCGGATACGAGAGCCAGCAAAATGGTGTTGGAAGAGTAAATGAGTAGAGCCAGGATCATTAGCATTGCTCAATAATGTAGCTGGGGGGTAGGACAGCACCATTCAAGGCCAAAGGCTTTCTATGCGGCTAATTTGGACCCGTCTTGTTTATGAGCATAGCAAGCCAGCCCCTCAAGATGACTGTCAAGCTGAGGCTCGCTCCCCAAACTAAACAAACACAAATGACCACCCACTCCTTGACGAAATCCACAACATGCATGAGTGATCAAGCATATACACATCCATAGATGGTTCACCTCTGTAACTTCTCAGCAGTTGGGTTTTGAAGTATGAATGGTGCTACTTAGACTTCATCTGTGATGATGCTACATTTGATTTTGCTTAGGAATTACTTTTTATGATCTATTTATTATAAAGCAGAAATAAAGATATGTATTTTATGCAGTGTCTCGAATTTAATATAATTGAGGTTAGTGCTAAATCGGGTCAGTCAGTCAATATGTTGATCGGCGGATAATTGTTTTTTAATCTATTTTGATCATCAATTAACGGTTTAAGTCATGTTTTAAGCCAAAATACCAACAAACTCACTGGGTACACCTTACATAAAACATATATATTTATATGTTTAATTTGTTTGACTTCTGGGATAGTAAACTGCATGCCTGTTGTTAAGACAAAACAAGCAATTTGAATACATCAGCTTGTTTGAAATTGTACATTTTATAGACCTCTATTAATAGAGAAAATAATTTGCAGATGAATCAATACTGAAAGTAATTGTTAAGTGTTAGTTAGCTGAGGTCCTGTGTCATCACAATATGTGTGAATGTAATCTACCTTTTGAAGTGTTGACAAAGTTAATCAGACTTAAGTCATCTTTCATCATAGTTTCTTCCATGTTAGTCACTTTTAATGTATTTTGACCATTCAACTTGGAATTACATTGTATCTTTTTAATGATCTTTGTTATTTCTTCATGAAGCTCTACTATTCTAATATTGCAACTAAGTCATTATATAAATAAAGTTTGATTTGTTTTTTTTTTAACATAATAAGATACAGTATTAGACTGAAGCCTATCATTTTACATTTGGCTGCTCTTCTGTTGGCTTTGTTCAAACTAAGTGATGGACCTAATAATGCTTTGCATCATGGTTCCTATATCACCTTACCTTTTCCCAATTACAAACCAATGTAGCATTGTGTGCATATGCAAACCGGTATTTACAGTCACTTCACAGTCTCTCCATCAGCACATTCTAGTAGACAGAACACACATGGAGAGAGGGTATTTTCTAGTTGAAGATGTGTTGGGGAGGATCAGACAACCTGGTTAATAAGACAGTGCCTTGATTGTATTTGTTTTCCATTTATCTCTCATCGTTTGCATTGAAGACGCTCAGCGGTAATTAAGCCACTAAATGAAACTGAAACAGGCGAGTCATGGGGCGAGTGCCACAGCAGTATTATGAGATGAGAACAACAGACGCAGAATGACAAGAGCTTGGTAGAACAATGCAGGGAAATGGAAATCCCCCCCATCAGGAATATCCTATTGTAACAGGAAAACAAACTGGAATAGACAAAAAGAAAAGAAGAAAATAATACCACAATATTGGATTGATGCCAAAGTGTTTAGCATAACATCATGAAAGCATGACATTTGTTGGTGTGTATGAATGTTATAAATCGTATAAAAGCCAGACGGGTTTAAACCTGCGTGGGAGGTTTGTAGGTGAAACAGAGATAAGGAAGAGAAGGAAGTCACAGAAAAATATGTAAAATAACTGTAACTGTAATAATGTTCATAATAAGGCAGAGAAGGCTGGCTGACTATGAGATTGAAAGACACACTGTTGTTTGTGTGTGTCCAAAGCAACGACGGCCAAAGTCGTGTCCATCAACTTTTTGAATTGAATTGAAACTAAGCTCAACTGAACTTTAACTTTTAATAATGTTAAAAATAATAATAATAGCTTTATTTGTATAGCACATCAGTACAGGTAACAAAGTTCTTTGCAGCAATCAATGTAAAACATAGACAGGTCGTATAAAAATTAGTGTCTCACACGGTGGTATGCAACAACTAAAACATGAAATAAGTAGAGTTACCTTTATAGTTCACAAGGTAAACATAGACCCAATTAGGGCCTCCAGCAACTATTATTTTCATTATTGATTGATATGTTGGACATTTATGAATTGTTTGTAAAACGATTTATAAAATGTCAAATAATAAGTGTAAAACGCCACTTACATTATCTGGGAGACTTCATATTAATAGTTTTGTGCAAAGTCAACACATATGTGGTGTTTTTGCTTGGTTAAAAGCAAAGTAAATTAATTTTCTGTTTTTTAATTAATCTAAAACAAATCGTGTAATAGTTTCTGCAGAAATACATACTAAAACATGTCACAATCCCATAAAATACACATACATACATTAAATAATTAACATCGTTTCCATCTCCAAACCAGCATCCCTTTCCCTCCCTCAACTCATCTCTCTGTGTAGGTCCAAGAGAAAGACAAAGACTCTCTTTCGGCCTCTCTTGGATTCCCCTCTTTGGTCTTCCTTCCTTCACCTTCTCCCCCTCTTACCCAATGAACCCCAGCAACAAATCAATGGCCAGGGATAAACACAAATCCCCCATAGAGGTGACTTATAGAAAACAATTTGAACCTACGCACCTCACTTAGGCAGCCGTACCCAGCCCTTTTACTGTATGGTTCTAACCTCAAACCTCCTCTGTCTGGCAGTCAATTGAAATTAGATTCCCAGGTAGATGGGATGGGGGGGGGGAGGTGGGGGGTTGGAGGTTGGAGGGATTGGGATGGAGTGTCAGGAGCGCTGTTCCTACACTGGAGGAATACATGGTTGTGTAAACACAGTAACAGTAACAAATGCTGCAGCCTTTGAAAACAAACGGAGGTGTTAAAAAGATCACTGCATTTTTAAAGACACTGACAGACAATATTTTATTATCAAAGATAGAAGATATTCTTACTGTAATTGAAGATACTGAGTTACCACAACTGATAAATACTGGATAATTAATGAAAATGTTTACCTGTATATATGTAGAGGAGGCGTTTGTATAATTTGCAGTATGGAAAAATCCACCACACAGTGTTATTTTATCTCAAACACATAGCAACCTTATGGAACCTAATGACCTACAAAATCAAATGTGACACGCAGGATCTAATGAGAGCAAGTCTGAAGAAGACACGGAGATGAGGCCTCTGCTTTCTTGGGGGGAGACCTGTGCCTAGGGCTCGCACTGGGGAACTCTGGGAGGCAGCGGGGGAGTTAGAGGAGCTCGGGTGAAGAGGCAGTGAAGGAGGAGGAGGAGGTTGGTAAGTCCAGGGTCTTGTGCTGAGTGGGCTCTCAGAGGGCTCCATCCCCTATTTGCAGATCTAGTGAGGTGGGGGTGTATTTGCATTACCTCCTTCTTTATTCTGCTCAGGCCCCCCCCCTCCACACTCTCTCTCCCAGTCTCTCTCCCTCTCTGGTCATGCTAATTGCTCCCAAGGTCAAAGCGTCGGCTGTGCTCCCCTGAATGCCCCCCACCCCAGCCCTGTCTTTGAATGGCATGTTTTGATCAGGCCTAATTTGATTGGTCGATGCTGTCTGGGGTGGATAGGGACAGCGCTTTACAGCCCAGTGCTTTTGATGTGTGTGGATGTGTGCATGTGTGTGCGTGTCAGGGTGATGCATGTCAGGTTATGAAGTGTCTGTGGATGAGTGCATGAGAGTGTTACACGTCAGTAGGGAAGTGTTTTTTGAGGGGTGTCAGAGTGTGTAAAGGGGAGTGTGTGTAAAGGGTGGTTTATGTCACGGACGAGGGTGATTTTGTGTATTTGAGTGTCAAGGAGAGTTTAATGTGTTTTGATACAGCATATGGCAAGTGTGTTGGGAAATATGGACAGACATGGATTGAAATGCTGCTGGACAAATAGCAATCCTCATACTGCCAATATTTGTCAAAACTCAAAAAAACTGTACTCAAAATGTACAGTGTGTGGTATGAAAATAGTACCATAATATTAGTTTTATTGTAGGACACCGATTAGAAATGTGCAGTTCTCTCCATATGGCTTTGATGGTGGATGAGTGGTTCACTCCATTATTTTCTGTATAAATTGATTTTCTTTAAGGTTATAAGGATTATTTTCATATTATCAGTATTACCATGTTGTTGTCTGATTGTTTTCCCCTCCTCCCAGCTGAACTTCAATTTGCATTGCCTAGTATTTTTTATTTCAGTTTTTCTATAGTATTCTTTGGATCCTACAATTCATTGTTGGACTCAGTGTAGGTTTTTTAATCAATTATTAATGGTGACATTGTCTCAGATGTTTGTGATTTGATTCATCTAAGATCGGCTGCAGCCTGTGGCTGTTGTTTCATATTGTGGGTTTTATGCCTGACAAAGGTCTGAAACTGAAAAGTTTCATTTAAAATGAAATTGGTGCTAACAGTCTACAGCAATTCAAACTTTCTGTTGTAATATTTAATCTATAAACTGTAAAGTAATGTTTGACATTACAATAATTTAGTTTTTTCTGTTGACAAGTAGGCGGAATATTTCAGCAGTGAACTACTGAATACTAAAGAAATTTCACTACAAACCAATTTCATTTTTACTTTTTCCAGTGGTTGGAAATGGAGAAACATTTTGAACTTTCCAAACTTGTTGCAAGTAAAGCAAATGGAAAGATTTTGTATTTAACTAATTACACATCTGTTCAAGTCCTGCCAGCAGCATCTGTATGAGTAGGACTAAAGCATCTCCCTATCTGGAGTTCGGAAAAAACAGCAACATGCCCTCTGTGGGTCTCCATATCTCAGCTACAGTGAGATCCCCAGTGAGTGCTAGTGCGTGAGGTACAGTAGGTAGTCCTAGGCAGGCAAACAGGCCATGTGTGTCTGCTGTCTGACAGCAGCGCTGATCCGGCCCCTATGAGTGAGATTGATAGGGCCTGTGATCAGGGACGCCGTGCTCCCTCCATCGCCGGCGAGATGGATCACATCACACTGCCGTCTCCTCTGCTTCCAGGATAAATGAACTGAGGGGGAATCTATCACTCGCCAAGAAGGAGAAGGAGAGAGAGATAGAGGGAGGGACAGGATACCGTACAGACACTGATGAGGATAAAAAAGTAGTAAGGGAAGGAAAAAGGTAAAAAGTAAGAAAGGCAAGCTAAAAAAAAGACCGGAAAGGACTGATCAAGAAAAAGTGAATCAGACAGAGAGAGAAATAGGCTAGTGAAAGAGAAAAGGAGGTATGATGGAGACAGCTGTGGAGGCCTGCTGCTAGGTCAGCCCCCTCCCTTGCCCCAGTCCCCCTCACAGGTTAGGTGTTAGGGTGTGGGCTTTTTTTGTGTTTGACTGTCAGCCAGCTATTTGTCACAGTGAGCGATCTGATGTTCCGCTGAATCAATCACGCAGAAGCGCTGTGGGTTTTGTGTACTGTATACATGTGTTTATGTGTGTCTGAACATGAAACTGTGTTTGTGCGTATACATACATGAATATATGTGCAAGGAAGTGCAAAGCCAAGAAAAGAAGCACGCTCCTCTCAACAGGAGGCCATATGGAACACACACACTCTATCTTCCTCACACTGGGTAAAGGACTGAGTTCTGGGTGGGACAGGTCTCCTCTCTCCAAACTCTGTTTAAATCACACTTTGCAATGGTCACGATCATTACTCTGCTCCTAGTCTCCCTCTCCTCTTGCTCATTTGGCCTGGCATAAATTAGACTTTGTCATGGCTGATTGGGAATAGGCACCTTATTGCATTAGGCCATGGCTTATTAAGCAAATGCTCTTAAGACAAGCCTTGCTTAACTGGGTGACAGCTTCTCAATTAGGTCGTCTGTGAAATATGCCCAATCTAATTGCACCCAAACACGAGCCCATGAATTGAATTAGAATGTCTTCCCTTTGACTTGTATGTTCACAGGTGCCATAGAGCTTAAAGTGATTGTGTGTGCGCACGAATAAATGCTGAGGCAGTTGTAGTTATTTAGAACCTCCCTTTCATATTATTTCTATGTGCATCTGCATAAGGCAATGGATTTCTGAGTATGTTGGTGCATGTGTGTCTACAGCTGACTGACACATGCTTTCGCTAGATATAGTGCTCACGAGAGCCCCCTCTTCTCCTAGAGGAATGACCGCTTCAAAAACCTTTCCCAAATGATTTTAATTGACTGATTGGTGAGTCCTTAACTTCCTCTGCCTCCTTCAATAATCCCAACATGGCTCTCAAGTGGCTCTAGGCTGTCTTTATGAGTGCCTGCTTGCATACTTTATGATTGCCTGATGTGAAAATGGCAACGGTGGTACGAGGGGGTAATTTGTCGGAACCCAACAAAGAAATGTTGTAATAATTAATCACGGGGTGAACACTGAAGAACGTGGTAATTATGTTCATTAAGTGGCGAGCACGAGGGCAATTATCTGGCACCAGCTAGGGTTGTCACAGGCATGTCAGGCCGAGATGTTGTAATAACTCACCACTTTTAAAGGGTTATCCTCTCTCATCTAATATGGTTTGATGGAGGCAAGGACTAGTATGTTGGTAGCAGTATGGACTCAATGTGGAGAAGTAACATATTCCATATGTAGATGCTTTTATTCACAGCACTTACTGTGAATTCATATGTAATGTGTCAGTGTGGATAGAATGAGGAGGGCAAATTATTAATTTCACCTCTGTTAAAGGTGGGCAATGCTTGAAATAAACTAGTTCATACAAAGTGACATCTGACCATGTCTAAAGTTTTAGTGTTTATAGCCATTCTGAATGGCCAAACTCGATAGCTGGGTACAAAGTTCCTAATGTAGTGCAAATCTTAACAGAATTTTCAAAAAAAAATGTGAATTAATGTGTGTTACCATCCAATAAAGCTCCTCAAATTTTCTAGTTGGATGCCATTAAGCCATTCCAGAAGAAGGTATGAGGTTTAGAAGACCTCCACTCAAAATTCTAGTGGGAATAAACTATGAAGAAAAAGTGATGGGAATATGGCATTATGGTTGTTTCATATATTAATGTGAGGATCTTTCTCTTTCTCAACACAGATCTGATATTTTGTCTCCTGCAATTTTTCTAGTCTCTTCAGTGGACGTTAAAGTCACATGCTTCATGAGTAATTTCTACTCTCTTCCAACACATAGAAGATGAATTACCACCACACATGGAGTAAAAAAACCCACCTGTCTACACCTGTATGAAACTCCTACCAATGCTTGTCTGATGCATATCTGCTTCCTGTCTGACTTACAGTGAAAGAGACTTGCAAGCCCCAGTGAATCCTTAAACAAAAGGCTGAAACTTAAATCCTTACTCACAAATCCCAGCCTTGTAGATACAAAACCTGGAAATACCATCGGGCTAATTAAGCTGATTGGCTCAGTCTGTCCTGACAGAGGGCCGTCGTGCCAGTCAAATGTGGATGTTTCTGCTGTAACAAACTCTGGCAACGGCTTTTCTTTCCCACTTGAAGCCGGGGGAAGAATCAACCTGACAGTGGAGCGTGTGATTGGACAGAACTGTGCAGGCTGTAGTTGTCAATCAATCAGTGAAGAGTTGAGTATTTCTTACACTTTTCACAACACTACACACCTCTGAAGCTGCCATGCGTGAAAATAATAGATACTTAGGATAAAGACTCCCAGTATAATTATACAAACCTGCAGAATACACCCAATCCTCCACTTTGTGAACACATAGTGCACTCAGCTCTCTCCTGACATACTCTCCTCTATCTCCTGTTGAAAAAACATCTCCAGGTATCTATGCTCTCGAGGAGGGCAAGGCAAGAGAAAGACAAATAGCGTGGGCTTTTTATCACCAAAGCCCTCCTGGAAACAGACAATAGCCACACAGGTCTTATTTTAGTCACTGCCTTTTGTGGCTGCCAGCCTTCTCAAGCTCCCTCTCTCCCTTTTCCCTTTTATTTTCTTATGTTTTTCCTTGGGCACAGTTCTCTCTGCCTCTCTTTCTCTTTCTTCCCTTCTCTTTCAATTGCAAGCCTATTTGGAGCATGTTTGTTTTCACGCTTTCCCTCTCGTCAATCTCTTCCTCCCTCTCATTTTCGCTTGCCTTCCCCTCCTCCCTCTTTTCCCTCACACTGTGTGTGTGTGTGCGTGTGTGTGTGTGTGTGTATTTGTGTGTTGCTGTACATCCATCGATGGATGTGAGGCGTGTATAACCTCAGGTAAGCTCAATGAAGCAGCCTGACTAGCCAGAGTGTCTGTGGGAGGCTCTGGCTCATCTCTGCCTGCATCCCTGTAGCCTTAATCTGTGACAGACCATTTCATAATCACAGCCAAGGGGGCCTCTCTGTCTCTCACTCCTCCTCCTCCTTTTCCTGTTCTTCTTCTTCTCCTTCCTGTGCTCCTCATCTCCCTCTCTCTCTTTTCCTTTTTCTCATTTTTCTCTCCCAAAGTGCAATAATTCACAGGCATGCACCCTCCCACAGGCGGATTAGCAGGCGGCGTGCTCGTCCTACATAATCGCAACACAATGGGCCCCATACGTGCTGCCGCCACAGCCATGCCATAGGGCACAATGCAACTACATCGTCCCCCCACGCCAAATGACATTGGACAAAATGGACCCCATCTAGCACCCACAACCTGCAGTACAGGCAGGACAACAAGGGCCCGGTCCTTCTTCAGTGGCCCACTGTGGACGCAATAGGAATCAGATGCAACACTGATAACCTGCACTGGAAACACAGATTCCCTCATTCTCCAGATACATTTGGAAACCCAAACACAGGACTTGGAGTGATTTCTTATTTGCTTGTTCAAAGCCGCCCAAAAGAATCTGTCTTCTGACGGGAGTCTTGTAATCAATATTTTCATTTTATTAGTACTTCATAATTTTGACTATGTTGATCAGTTTGTGTTTATGTGTATGGATGTGTCTGTTACAAGTGAGAAAGATAAAGAGGATCATTCCTCCAGCTCCCTCCAAAAACTGAAGTTCTTTAAATGATAAAAAATTGTGCCATCCCGTCTTTGATCTTGGTGTCACATATGAAAATTCTGTGAACATATTCACCGCACAGCTCTTGCCTCTAAATCGTTCCATGAGCCCAGTCGATTACAGTGTGCGACATTAACATATTGTAAAAAAGGAACAAGCATCTTATGATTCATTTTCATTGTCAGAATAATAGCTGAGCCGATTAGCAGCATTGTTGCCATTGGAGAGGCAAAACATCATTACGCTCCTCAATCTGTTTGAGTAATTAAACCATTTGGGAAAATCATCTCATGTGTTTGCTGATTCAGTCAGAGGAAAAAAAACTGCTGTTGAGCGCTGTAGCTATATGTAATGTTACATTTATGTATTAGCTTTAAAGGGCTTAAGTGTGAAGCTGTGCACAACTGCTCTGGTAACGGAATGTCAAATAGGATCCATCGCTCCATTCCAATGCATTTTATATAATACTATAATGAAAGGCGAGGATTTATACCGTATTAGTATCAAGCTCCATCAGATTTAAAGCCATAAATCCATTCTATATCCTCCCAAGTTTTTTCTCTAACATTTTCTGGGCGCTTAATTTAATTTTCTCTGAAAGTGCTAGACGTTCGCTGTTTTTTGGTGTCAGGTGAATGAAATAATTTGCACATACTTTGCGCCTAAACTGTGGAAATCCAGGAGGCAATTGCATGCTTTGCTGTATCACACAAACACACTAAATCTCCTTTTTCCTGATACTCTGTTGTTGAAAATGCACTATTAGGCTCACTTTCAAAGAATGCAGTTGGAATACCTGTGACTATCCTGTTTGATTTATCCAGCTTCACCTAAACCAGATATGCTGTGTTAGATCTATAAAACCCACGCTCTATCATTCCATTTACTTCTTTCCGTACACTACAATAGCAATAGATGACATGTATTAACTCCCTCAGCAGGATTCAGTCAAACTGCTATAGGTTTCCTTGAGACTGGGCCTGTATGTAAAACACAGACACATTCAGCCTGGTATAGCTTCCTCTCCTCCTCTTATCCATTTCTATTTTGCCAACTCAGCACAAGCCCACACTGTGGTAATCCCTCACAAGTCAGGACAAAATGAGTGACACAGGGTGGGTCGCTGCTGGAACACATACGGCCGTGCATAAGATATCTATCTCCTAGATTCTGCCCCTACCTGGGTTTACGGACAGACCTAGAATGTATTAGCGATTTGGCAAGCCTTATGGCCTGGCATGCGAGAGCCTTACACTGTGGGGGCCTTCTCACACATGCAGGTTCAAATACACAGGTCTTCATTAAAAGCGTCACTGCAAGATGATACTCGCTATATGTAATCCACATGCCTGTTCACCCCCTTCTGCTTTGCAACTCCAAAGAGGCTTGTTAATCTTCACATGGGTCGAGGCAGATGCTGAAATGCACAGCCAGGTGAGCACACACATACTGTATGAACACGCACACACTCGTGCATGCAGACACTTATGTTTGAACAAATACATTCATATTTAAGCAAGCTTGCATAGTTTTTTTGGGGGTTTTGATATGAAAAATATGAGAACATATAAGACATGCACGAGGTGTGTCCTGTGATTGAACCAGTAGCAGTTGATGTTCTGCTTCTCTGTTAAAAAATGTCCCATGAGCATCTCATACAGAATGCTAGACGTATATGTTTGAATAAATAACGTAAAAGAGTAGGTGGTCAACATGGCCACATGAGTGAGGGGCTACATATGCATATGACCTCGCTGGAGTGGAAAAGAGACATGCTCACTGTATTAAGAACTATGATTACATGAACAATATGTATTTTATGAACATGAAATGTACAGTTCATAGGAAGAGTTAATCCTGTAGCTTGCTGGTGCTAAACATTGTTAATGTTATACTGTTGTTGTCTCACTTTTGGTTTTGCTCGGTCTCCCTCTTTCCCTCTCTCTTTCTCTGTCGCTCTCTCTCGCCCTCCCTCTCTGTCAGTCCGCTGATTTATGGCTCTGTTTAAGCGAAGGCCACACGTCTCTCCAGACGCTGCTATTTGTTTCAACCCCGCTTCATTTTTTCACTCTTCCATCTCTGAAGGCAACGAGGAACCAACAAAAATTAACCCTTGGCTCTTATGCACGCAGCAAAGTGTGTTTTGTGGCTCTTCCTAGGTTGTACCTGCTTTGGGGATCTTGACAGGGCTGTGTGGTTCCTCCACTGTTGTTCCGACAAAGTGCCTAGCAGGCCCAGCCCTCTGCTGTTGTTGTTAGGAGTGCGCTGGAGATGTAGAAAAATGACATGCCACAAGGATGCCATTAATAATGCTCACAGGCAAGGTTGGAAAAATGGCCGACGTCACAAGGCTCTTTTATCAGCCTAATTTCATAAGAGGATTTCATGTCTAAGCAGGGAAAAGTGGCTATTTTTCCTCTTCTTTTATATTGTAAACAGCCATTACTTGGAGAGGTATACAGGCCTGTTCTGGCAGTAAGTGGATATGAATTTCAAGACCAAACCATCCTTTTATATCAGCCCCTCTCACAAACGCTTTGACATAATTGTGACATCAGACAGGCGTACTTTTTTTTACTGCACTTGGGTTTCAACTACGCCATAATTCATTGCATTTTCTTGATGAGACTTTTTTTCTTTCCTATTGGTGATACTGAAAATTAGTTCTTATAGATTTTCCCTGCAAACTAAAGCAATTGTTTGACTAAATCAAAGAGGCAGCTGGAGCCACAATTACATATTGTGAGTGTGATTGTGTTGCCATTGATTCGAAATGTCTAAAGCACTGAGAAGGATGCGTATGACTTGGCTTTGTATATTGTGGTTGTTCTTTCTGCTACCATGCAGTATTGTACTATATTTGCACTTCTTCCCTTTTCTCTGCCTGTGCCTTTGCGTCAAGCTGGCATGGAGGAGGCTGTTGTTTACCCTGGTAAGCTGCCCATTGTTTCTGGTGGGAATTCCCTTTGGGAGAGAGCGACACGGGAACGAGGCTCGGCACAGCGCAAGAAGCTAACCACAGAGCTGCTAGCACAGCATTGGTGGGGATTCCATGCATCCACTGGGATCTGATGCCAGGGGTAGGATGGCCATCCCCTGGGACCAGAGGAGATGGTGAGATAGGGACAACAAAAGTGGAAAAATGTAACGAATGGCAACAAAAAGGGAAAAAGGGAACAGACAATGGATGAAAGTAGAAGACAGAGAATTTAAAAGTAAAAAAATCCCTCAGAAGTTGTACTAGAAGTATGAAAAACAAATGGAAAAGCTGAGATAATAACACAGGAGTTTCATGAGCATTTGAATAAATAAATATACATGCAACTGAAGAAATTACCTAATGTCAGGTTTGAAATGGGGTTCACTTTATTCACCTTACATGTTTAACTTGGCGCCATTTAATATAGCTTCAATAGTGAAGCGAGAGAGAAATACATCAGAATAAGCAGAGAAACCAAACGCTTGTCTAAAATATTCCACTCCCTCTGCAAAACCCACCAAAGCTTCCTATAGTATGTAACAGTCAGTGCTGACTCGAGGCCCGGTATGCCCGGGGCTGAAGTAGAAGGCGTGCCCCAGCTCAGGTGTGTTGGTAGTGGACGCGGGGCACTGACAGTATGGGTTAGTCTCCTGGTTAGATGTGACTTGACAGCAGTGAGGCTTGCAGGGCCAAGTAGTCAGGTTGGGTTCTAAGGGCCTTATAGTAAACGTAAAGCTCACAGGACTCAAAGGGGGAAAAGCGCACGGAACAGCACTGAGTCACATCTCAAGTCGAACAGGATGAACTGTTGTTCAATCAGCGTCACTCCTTGTTGCCATGCTATTTCATAATTATAACAACAGACAGCTTAGTCTGTGTGCACTTAAAATTTCAATAAACACTTGATGTTTTCAAAATAATGTTATCAAAGTAAAATTGTCTACTTATTATAGTGGAACACTTACATGAATGCCAATCATATTACCATAAACCAATTTGAACTATTTCCATTTATTTTCTTCAATTCAGCTAAATGAGAATCATTCTTAGTTTTTGAAGATGCAGACTTAATGGCTTTGCTCAGTTTGGGAGCATTCCACTACTTTGGAAGACGTTGAAATGCCATTGGTTAAGATAATAGGAGAGAGGGATGTAAAGTTCAGTGGAAGAGAGCCTAATGCCTTCTTAAGGTGAGCCATTTCAGCACGGAACTGCATTTGTATATGTCTGCGTATTTACCCGCGAAGGAAGGGAGGTGACCTTTCCAAGTGGAGATGGTGTCTGCATGGAAACGCTGCTTGCTGCATCCTAATGGCCACCCAGGGCCACCTCGCCTCCGTGGTCGTCCTGATATTTGCCTAAACGTGTGGGTGAACTTTTTTTTTTTTTTTTTACCCCTCCCAAAGATATTTAAATAAAGAATTTGTGGTCAGCAGAAATGAGGTGAGACAGGCAAGAAGGTGGGAGTGATGGGCATTAGACATTAGACAAATTGGGAGTGCTTGTTGGCCAAGGTTAACAGGGTGGTAATTGGTGGAATGGTAGATTAGTACATATATAACATTTAAGTTTTATTTTCAAATGAGAAAGCTAAAGAGCTAAAAGTAGTTTAGGTTGTAAAGTTTTAGCGTGTGCTTCAAAAAAAAAAAAGGAAATTTACAAACTGACAAACACACTCAACAGAGTTAGACTGACACAGTATCATTAGTAATGCTGCTGTGAGTGAGGGTTAAGGCAGAGGTCTCTCAGTCAACATGGCTTCCTGCCTCCTGCTGCTCTGCGGATCATTAGGAAAATGAACGATTGGAGGGGTGTGTGTGTGTGAGTGTGTGTGTTTACGTGTGTGCGTGAGAGAGAGAGCGTTCTGTGCCACTGGGCTGTGGGCAGCCTGATTACTCTGCTCTGTCTACTACTTACCTGCTGGCCCACTGACTTACCTTCAGCATACTAACTCCCTCCACTTCCCTCCTCCCTTATGCTCCCCTCTTATACACACACAGACACACACACACAGACACACACACACACACACACACACACACACACACACACACACACGGGAAGGTATCACAAATGCATTAATTTGTCTAGATTCATCTCTGCAAAACTTCTGAATGTATCACATCTTGACAGACGATTCTAGGCCAGTAAATCTATTCCTCAGGGTATCTGTGTACCTTTGGAAAAAAAATCCCTTTAGCTTTCAAAACCCCTCACTACCAGCCGTTTTTCTCCTCTGTTTTATGTGCGTATACCCAGTTGTATACTGGAAGGCAAATGGCACACATACATTTTAACAGCACATCAACGACTGGGGCAAAACCCCCGAAAGGTGGGAGAAATTACAGGATCAACGATTGATGTCAGGGGAACAAATCTGAGCAAGGGGCTGGAGATTTTTCACTTCTGCTAGGGCGTTTGTGTGAGCTGTCCCCATTAACAAGCAGAGGAGATAATGTTGGTGGGTGGACACAGTGTGTGTGTGTGTGCGTTTGTGTCTTGCTAAGCCTACGTCACACTACACGTGCTGAGCCTGACAAAACAAGGGATGGAGGTAATGTTAGGCATTTACTGAACATTCACATTCTAACTTTATTTTCCCTAGTAATATAACAAGTAAAGGTCATGTTTGAAGGAAAATATAGATATATATGGATGCATCTAAATTTATTTTTAGAAAATACAGAATAGTTCCATTGAATTTACATGGAATTACAAAATTTCTTTTTGTATACTTTTGTATTAAGAAAAACACCAGCCGCCATCCAGAGAAGAGGTGAGTTTGTAGTTTCAGTAAAATTCCAGATTTTATAAATGAAGGAATGGCAGATCTATCTATATATATATCCTGTAATTTCAGTAAAATAGATTACAAATCTACATGTGATTCTCTGATTACCCTAATGTTCCTCTAAAGAGTACAAAGGCATGGAATTGTCTTCTTTTTATAAATTCCCACCGTTCTTTATTTCACAACACAAACAAATTCACACTTTACTGTTCACACATTAATTATGCAGTTAGAGAAAAAGCTGCAATGGTGGAAAGGAAGGAAGGTGAAAATGAGGAATTCAGTTTCTTGTGCTCCCTTGTTGAATATTCATATAAAATCAATTTTTGATGCATTCCGGCGTTGTTTGTTCCAGGGCGGCAGAGTTACTTCCTATTTGTGAAGCTGTTAGGTACCAGGAAATGGGTGAATCCGTTTTGGTGAGAGGAGAAAGGTGTCTGTGCTCCAAGGTAGACATATGTGAGGTGTCTGTGGCAGACTGTGGGAGATTTAAAGTGTGGCTTGATCACCAGCCCCACTCCTACCCAAATTGCACCTAAATTTCATTTGATTAAATTTGTTTAATATGTCATTCAGTGCTGGCGCCATGGCGATGTTGATTTGCTCTGACAGTCAATGCAGTGCATGTCTGACGACCACTTTTGTAGCTCTTTCTAGTTACCTGTCATCATTTTTCTTGGAGCTCTGCACAGTTTGTTTCACCTCTCCAAGATGTTTGAGAGCACTTAAAGATAATTATTGCCAAATGATGCTCTAATGAGGGGAACAACTGTCCTTAAGTCTTTGCGTGAGATCTGGGCCTGCTTGCTGTGACGCCACCTTTTTAGGCTTCATTTTGTTTGCCCGTTTGACAGTGTCAGATTTTCTATAGATGTTGCCTCAATCTGACGCATGCTATAATAATTGGCTGGGCGCAGGAGATGCAAATTGCTGAGGATTTATTAAAATGCACCTTAAAGGGGTTAGAAATGTCTGTTCGCAAGTCAAATTACCATTTTGCCTCTCTTTGAGTCTTTCTTTTTTTTTGTCAACCTCTCTTAAACTTCCTGCGCTCTTGGAAGAGGTCAGACACAGCCCTTCATTTGTGGAGGAGGATTTTCGTCTCCTGTGGAAAATTGCAAGGCATTTAGAGCTATCGGAGAGGGTCAGGGACCTTTCCTTTAATTTCCCTTTATCTTCTCTACCATGCTGCACGACCCCAAGCACATCACAGTGCTGATGTCTGGCCTGTCTCTATGCATGCTGTTTATTTGTGTACCTGTTTTTCCTCCTCAATCAAACAAGATGGAATTCTCTTGCCAGAACTTGGCCCATGCCTCCAAGATATTTGGATCATTTTTTATGCTTCTCTAAGGTGTCTGAGCATGAGCATGTTGTTGAATTCAAATCACAAATCTGAAGCATTAATTGTGTGAATTATTTTTGAGATTCAACGATGAGATTAATGTTGAGTTGGCTGAGGTGATGCATTTGCTGAAGGAACCTTCCTGCAGGTAAAGCTTTTGTGTTACAGCCTAAACTTCCACAGGGATATTAATAACTGTCGATTGTTTCCATTCAACAAGCCGCTTCCTTGTGGCTGTTTTGTATTGCTTTGATGTCTTGAAAAGCCGTGGTTGCTATGGGAACACACATTGTGTCACTGGTCAGCCACGAGTGACAGTTGTTTCTCATCAGTGACATAATGACACAACGATGAGCACAGAAGGATGAGAAGCTTTCCAAGAGGACGTTATCACAAACATTTCCCCAGTAATCCGTAACAGAGACTCGCAAGCAGGGGACTGGAACTAATGAAGACAACTATTCAATTACGAGCTCAATTAATGCAAGTGCCTGGAAGCACAGCTCACAGATGAGCCACGCAGCTAGCCTTAGATGTTGTGGACCACAACTAGAGGCGAACAACACGCTGAGACATTGAATTCCTCCCTCAATCCCCTGGCTTAGCACTTATGGCTGATTCCACTTTAAAATGGCTTTATGGGCTCATGAGACGGACCTGAGAATATGCCACAAATCTGTTCCTCCGTCCACTGTGTAGGGTCATAAGGACCTGAATTGACTTTGTCGAGATATGGGCCCTCAGTCTCTTCTTAGTATTACTCTGTTATTGCCATTCTCTCCAAAGGTTCATCTCAAGCTGCACTATATTTGACCAAGCACAACAAAAAGTCCAATTTAACCTGATTTCCCTTATTCCAGCTTTGATTCTTGCTTTGGCTCATATTGATTTCATACAACTTATGTTCTGTTTCTTCTCTGTCTTGTTTTTGGATAAATCCATGTTGTTTACAGTGTGCGATGACCCGCGGGGCGTCAAGATTATTCTTAACCCTCTTCCTCGCTGCGGTTTTGTGGTGTATTGATAGGTAGCCATGTTTGCTTATAATTAAGTCCCTACCACACTGCAGATGGGACTCAGTTCAGACCTCTTGGCCCAATTAAAAGAAGCTTCCCTACTTCAGTAGTATCTGCTTTGTTACATATATAAATGCGTTAGTTTGATAAAGAGGTTGATGCTTACATCTTTGTGATGCAAAGCAACTCTGAATTACCACAGAATACTACATCTTAACATAAATCACCTTGTTGCCCAAAGGGAAATCTTCTACAGTGATTAAAGATTAAAGATGGAAAAAAGAGGCTTTGCAAAAAAAAAAAATCTCTAATTATTTCCCTAGAAATAAAATAAAATGGTAAAGGCCACTGGGGAGTTGGGTCTAATTATTTCATTTATCTTTAAAAGGCCTCGTGAGGATGTTTCCTTCCATTATTTTCATTTTTCTTACACCTTTAGGATTGTTCTCCATTTAAATTATATTACATCTCTTTCTCTAGTTCTTCTTTGCAGTACAGATTGAGGATAAGAATTGATATTCATGCATTACTGGATTAGGAGACACTGATGGTAATTAGTAAAGTTGACAGTGATTCCAGCTAGTCCACGGCCCTCTGTGTCTCATTAGCGGAAGGTATGCTCTATAGACCTTTGCTAAAACCACTGGCAGGAAAAAGGGCAACCCATCTCCTTCATCACACATTAAACACACAAATAATTTGCACTCCAGTGTTTGTTATACATTAGATAACATGTACTTTTTTTCTGACAATCATGGGTAACTGAACTGTAAATTAGCACACTTGACCTAACTAACTGTGATGGCTCAAAATGACTGCAGGTTTATTCTGTCTAAAGCTGTGACTGAAACTTGTGAAATAACTATAGAGATTGCTCAGTACTGTGGTTTTGTTTCCACCACAGATACCACAACATTCTACGTTGTATCTAGTATCTGTCTGTCTAGTATCCAGCGTATCCACAGATAACAAACCAATTCAATATACATTTTCCATCATATTTTTACATTAATAACACACAGTGTGCTTAAAATCTATATGACAACAAGTGAATAAACATAGTTCAAAACATGACTTTTTTAAACTGTATTATCTGTATTAGCCTAAAGGACAACTGCTTGAGTCTATCTAGTGTAGTGTCATTCACCACAACAGGTTCCACAATCTTTTACCATCCAGAGTGTTTTGTTTATCATGTTTCATCATTGCTTCAAACAAAAAGTACACTTTTCTTCCGTGACTTTGTTTGTTAAACCTAACCATATTGCCTTGCATGATGCTTCTGTATCAAGTTTTATTTTTCTTTTTTTAAGTCTTTGGTGTTAAACCCAACCACCACTGCACTCCTTAAAACACTCATATTGCACTGTCGGCAGTTAAAACACTCAGTCTGTCATTTTGCCCCCCCCCTCCCCAACATAAAATGACATAGCTGACATAATGATAACTTTGGCTACTGTTGTTAACACATGACATGTTGCTACTTCTATAACAAAGGGTGCCCATAGAAGTTTAGTGCCTATATATGATATTTAAATATTTTTCCTGATAACTGATCCAGTCTTTTTTGCTAGTATTAGACTGATACAGATGCTGACTATTGGATCAGCACAGCCCTAAATATGACCAAGAGTAGTGGTGCACTCCTCGGGGCATGTGTGTGTGTGCTAGGAGCACCCAAAACAAGGTTTCCCTAGTGAGGTGACAGAGGCAGCTAAGCCAGTAAACAAGATGACAGTAATCATATGTGTTTGTGGTGCTATGCTTCATCACCTGTCCACCACCAAGGCTTGTTAAAGGACAAATGACTCTTAATAAAGCATATTCTTTACCCTCATCTCAGCTCTCTCTCTCCCCTCTCTGTCCCTCTTGAGTGTTCCTTTGCTCCCCGCAGCCCTGCCCCCACCTGAGGAAGCCAGGTTTGCCAGGCCGTGGGGCGGTGGTATTGGCTGGCTCCACGCTGAGATTGATTACCCTTCTAATCTTAGGACTGCCAGTGTGTCTCCAGGGCAAAAACTCCGGCATGAATCCACCCTCTGCCCCAACTCCCACCCTTCTTCTGTCTCTCTACCTCCTCTCTCCCTCTTCCTCCACCCCCTTCATCCCTCTGTCCCTGTGCTGCCAGAGGCACTGAGGGACGACACTAAGTCACAGCTCCAGACAGGGCCACTCGCTCGCGCTGCCTGCCTTGTTCGCCATATGTCACGGCAAATGGGGCTCCCGTGGACTCTGCCATGGACTCAGAGGGAAAAGAAATGACAAGGGGAGGTGGATAGGGGATGAGTGTTGTGGGCTTCCTGAGTTGGGCAATAGAGTAGAGCAGAAAAAGCCAGTTCAGTAAAAATTGAAAGATCTTTAAAAATCACAGTGCCCTTGTGGGAGTTGAGCAGATGTAAGAAAAACTAAAACCATATATATAAGACCCATTCCTTTCGTTTGTTCTTGGGTGTTGATCTGCTTTGTCTCTTTGCTGAATTCCATGTGTGTGTTGAGAGGTGAGGTTTGACACCCTTCCAGTGTGCATTATCAAGGCATCAAGGACACAAGATTCATGACAACTTGTAAAGGTGACAATTGTGCTTGGTGATGTTACGACCTGTCATCCAGATGCTGGTGAAATGAGCTCTCTGGGTGGCACCCAGCTCTTACTAGATTTAGAGAGACTTCCACCACGGCTGGGTGGTGACATTACCTTTCAGAATGTCACTTTGGCATTCTACTTCCCTTGTAAAGATTTATTTAGGACGAGAGTGGGACAGAGTGGGAACGCACTGACGAAACAATTAGCACTGTAGAGACTCCTATGAATACCAGAACAAAGTAGAAATAATGAGGAATATCATTAGAAAATATCTGAATCTAATGTGTTATTCCACCTCTTATAACCACTATATGAAGTCCTGTCTGAATAACATCATGACATTTAGTTTGAGCTAATTTCAAGCTAGCTATTTGTTTTTTCATAAATTGCATGGGTGACCATGGACATTGCTGGAGCACATGTCACTTTTTTCAGGACTAGTGGCTAAAAGACATATAGGATAAACAAACACCAGCGCCTGGTGGCTTCTGTGGCGACCAGTCCTGTAATTCATGGCTGCAGTAAAAGTGGAAGGTGAGGGCTGGGCTATGGTTAGGATGAAGAGACAGTGTTGTTGTGATGTGATGTTTACATGTGTCTGCATGTATTTACCCCCAAGGGTCAAATTTAGCATGGCCCACCTTTGCAGTGCTCTGTGTTTTAAAATATGATAGATTTTGGGCTAAGGAGCACTTGAACTGATCTACGATTGGAAAGAACTTTAATATTAAGCGTTAAATTATACTATTAAATCTTGGGTTCAATTTCAAATTTTATTCCAAATATTATGATAATCATAATGAATGCAGATAATAATAGAAAGTAAGACAACTGTAATAGTACCATATGTGATGTTCTAAAAAAAAACCCACACGTTTTCATGAAACTTTATCTTTACTAATCCGCCTGCACCAAAGCTGTGGTCTTAACACACAGGATGAGTAATGCTTCATTTTGTACCTATGAGTGCGTCCCCAAAAGCACATGGAAAGGGCCAGACAACCATCAGACGGCTCTTTGAAGTGCTCTTTCAGGCGACCATGGATTGCCCACACAGACATACTCACAAACACACACTTGAGAAAGTCTTTGAGGGCACTGTTTTCTAATTCACCTCTGCACCTGTTTATACCTTCTCCCCATTCTTCCATTTTTCCATGTCTGAGTGAGTCCGAGTCATAGAAAAAAAAAGGAAAGCAAAACAGCGTGGGTGAATCTGAGCAGAGAAACATCCTCTGGGTCTTTTTCCTTTTTTAAAGAACTCCTCCAGATCTCATGTTTAATTTATGAAGGAGGGCTCAGGCGTGATACATCCCCTCATGACAGGCTGAGTCCATCTTTGTCTGGGAAATGTGGATCGGACCGGACCAGGGGTGATATGCCAGTACCCATCAGGGCCCTGGGGTGCCACAGACTGGTCAACAGCTGGGGGCGAAAGCAACCCTTTCATTGGAACCAGAGCGTGGTTAATTAAACAAGTTCCCCTCGGTCAAAAAGCAGCTGGAGTTGGTTTACTCCATGTGCCAGTCAGTGCCAGGCTGGCTGGAAGGCACACTCCACCACACAAAGGAAGAGGAGATGCGACAGTGTTCTTTAACGTAGGAATGTACAGAACGCAAGAGATACACGAGTGGATGTTACTCTTTGGGAGTATTTAGATTTAAAGATTCTGAATCTAAGGAGAAGAGTGGGATGTGCTTGCTTTGGCTCACCCACTACCTACTGTAAGCATCAATCCACAACCCACACCCTTAAACCCAACTCCACAGTGCGCAAGCACGTGACGAACAAATTTAATTTGTTTTAGGCTCTCCAGATCTGCATACTTAGAGTACAAACATACCAATGCGCACACATACAGGCGCACAAACAACCACAGACAAACTCAAATGAAGGAAATCTTGTCACGCTCAGAACCGAGTGAAGATTAAGCATCCTTGTCCGCCTTCACAGCCTAAGACGTTGTGGTCAAACCTGGGGCTATTTCAGAAAGACAGATAGAGTGGCAGTTGATAGTTGATGGAGAGGATGTGAGAGAAACAAGACGTATTCTGAGTGCTAAATCGGTGGTAGGGTTGCAAACTGGGGGAGGGCGAGAAAGAGAGCAAGAGAGGAAAGGGAGGGGGGGCTGGGTACAAAATAGCCAATTTCATAGTACACATGTGGATTAAGTTCCCTCCTTTGAAAACGCTCCGGAATGCCCATGTACCAATTACGCCCCGGTGGTACAGGCGGGAGCTATGGGGCCATGTTTTTGGATGTTCTTGCGCCTGTGTGTGCTCGCACTTGCCAGATTGTCTGCGGGCAGCGTTTGTGCCTGCTTTGATTCGGTGCCAGTGAGGCCTCGCAGGCTCTTGGCACCCTGACACCTCCCCATCAATACGCTGGCACCGTGTGGTAGGGGGTATCAAAAATGACCCAATTAGAGGATGGCAATGTGTTCTGACAGGCACTACCTGGTGGGGTGTGTTTAAAAGTGCCATATTTCTCGTTCTTTCTTTCATTCCTTTTGGTGTGCACTCTCTACCTCTTCTCTGTCTTTCTGCCTCTCTCTGTCTTTTCCCCTGCATTTTCTACTCTGTGTGCTGCTCACAGTAGGTGACAATGGTAGAGATGTGAGTGGGTCTGCCTGCCTTGACACCCTCTCTTTGTATGTTTCTTTCAGCTGTTTGCTATAAACATCCTAGCACTTTGCAAGTGTACAGATACGAGGGGATTGGTTTTGACTAAGAACACTGTGATTAGAGCGCTCAGTGACAGAAACATTATCCACAGAGTTGGCTTGTCAGTGTTCATTGCCATGACTGACAAGTCTCTGGATCTCCCATTCTCTTTTTCTCTGTCTCTGTTTTTCTCTGCTATTCTCCATCCCCCCTCGATATTCTTGATCTGTCTGTCTTTTCCATGTGTAGCTGGAGTTCAGTTGGAATCTCTGCCAGCGTGTGTCAGCATGAGTATATCTGTTTGCAGGTTGTCTGCAGCTCCTTTAAAAAGTCTAAAAATGACTTCTGTTAAGTTCATATCAAAATTAATTAAATCCTATTCAAGTTAGGATTCATTTCAACTTCAGCTTTTATTTTTTCTTTATTTTGTTTCTTCAACAAAATGTGATGGATTGATGGCCTAAATGAAACTAATTCTGTACATAATATATTTATGTTTGATCTTACCTGCTACAATTATCTGATGAAAGGCCTGTTATAGTTTAGCCCAAGTCCCTTTACACATACAAAGATCATAATAGTTATCACACAACCCGATCACTTATGTTGAAACTGTTACTAGATGTAGTTTTAAACCTACCATATTCTTACTTGAAAATCATCTCTGTGCTGAATCAAGAATCCTGTACATATTTTTACCCTTGACATTTACCTATATTCTCTAAGCATAAAGTATTGCAGTTGTCTCTCAGCAAATGAAAGGGAAACAACCTTCCTTAGATGTCTGATGTTCTGGTGTTAAGACTGTAGGTTTACCTCAAATGATGAAGCCCTCTCAAGTGATGGCCTTTCCATTGCTCCCTTCTGTTTTAGAAATCCTTTACTTTGATCCTTTTTTATATGATTTCTACAAAAATTGCCTTTAAATGAGAAATGTATAAAATGCAAGATCAAACGCTCTCATTTGCATATAGACATATAAATTACCTTGATTGATTGATAGCACTTATTGCACCGATATCATGAAACTGCAGGAGAAAGGCAGCGGTCTTCAATATACGCCAAGCAACTGTGCAACCATATGCCATGTCTTTCAGCTCCCACTACACACCATGATGCAACAGCCAGTCTGTGTTCTAAGAATTGTATGGAATTTACTCAAGGCAGCGGTTTCTTCTTTGTTAAATGTTTAATGTAGAGGCAGGAGAGTGGAGAACTTGAGACCCCATTCACTTCAGAAAATAATGTTTTTTGTCATAATTTCACTACATTTACCTCCTTTGACTCATTTTCATCTTAAAAATGGTACAAACTGCCAAATTGCTTTTCTGTTCATTTATAGTAGTTCTAGTAAAACTGTCTATTGAATTACTTATAGTTCCTTCTCATTAGATTTAATGCCTCAGTTGTTCCATATGAGAGCCGACTGTGAAGGTTTGGCATCTGATACCCTCTGGCATTATACTGGTCATGAGCTGAGCCCTCACAGGTCTCGACTGGCATGTCAGAGCAAGCTGCCAGCCTAGATGGGCAGTTGGCGTCAGGTCCACTACCAGCTGGTGAGGTTCTGTGCCATTCTCCGAGCCATAAGGCTCATCTGTCAAAACTCCCACGACTCGACTCCTCCTCTTCTTATGTGTATTTAATGAAAGTGTCACTCTGTTACGTTGAGTAAGCAAAGATCACCCATAGCAACCTTTTTCGTGGAGAGAAGCAGTGCAGCAAAATAAAACCAATCAAAAAATAAATAAATAAAATAAAAAATAATGTGTGTGTATATATATATATATATATATATATTCCAGTAGCCCATTTGTCATCAGTTGCCTTGGTTGCCCTGGTTCCCTAGCACCTGATGCAGACCTTGTTGACCCGGGCGACACCAGCCACTGGTTGATAGAGCAGTCACTCGAGACTGCAAGACCAGGCAGACCAATCTGTGCACCGCCTGGATTGACTACAAGAAAGCCTACTACTCAATGCCACATACATGGATACTGGAATGCTTGGAAATGTACAAGATCAACAGGACACTAATAGTCTTCATCAAGAACTCAATGGAGCTGTGGAAAACAAGTCTGGAAGCCAACTCAAAGCCAATTGCACAAGTCACCATCCCTGCCTAGTGAGTGTCAAGACCACTGTCCAGGATGAAACGACAAAGATCCAGGAGTACATCAGGAAGATGGCCCCCAAAGATGAGGGGCTTTGTGAATACTTCAGGCAGCAGAAACCACAAGGGTGAAGACAAGGAAGACGAAGAACCTTCATGGAGGGACAAGCCGCTGCATGGCATGTACCACAGACAAATAGAAGAAGTGGCTGATATCAAGAAATCCTACCAGTGGATGGAAAAGGCTGGACTAAAGGACAGCACAGAAGCACTAATCTTGTCACAAGATCTCTGACGTAATTGCTGACGTAATCTGCACTCTGCGCATGCGTTGCCGTCTGTAGCCACCTGTCGGAAGCTTTGTCTTAAACTGAACTCTTATCCAGTTTTAATCCACTCTTTTTCGTTACATTTTTTATATCCTTTTTATTTAACTTAAGTTTTTAACTTAAGTTTTTCGTGGGTTAAGGATTTTAGCCATCCGACATGGATTTTAAGCTAGATGACCGTAAAAACGCGATCAACGCTACTGATCGCAACAAAGCTCCGGTGACTATGCTAGCCGAAATAACTCTGCCCCATGAGGACTGCACACTCCTTAAGAAAGCGAACAAGAAGATTGCTGACCTTATGGAAGACATCCGACGACTTTCAGAGGAACTCAAAGAGAAAGATTCCCTGCTGACTGGCTTTATGGATGTGGCTTCAGTACAAGCCAAACAGATTGTTTCTCTCAGCGCAACCGCTGACATCCAGGACACTGTGTTTATGGACCCCTCTAGCCTTCCCAGGCTTTCATCCTGCTCGACTCCAAAGCATCAGTCAACCTGGGCTGAAGTGGTGGTCCATGGCTGCAAGAGAGCCTCGGATGGGGCTGACTCTCCTCCGCACATCGGCCTCTCCAACCGCTATGCAGCCTTGTCTAACGACACTCCGGTCCAACCAGCGGATGCACCTTTGGCTTCGAGTCTCCCTGATACGGATCTCTTTCGGCGCACAGTGCCTGCCGACACTGTTGCATCTCCTCCACCGGCTACATCTCCTGCACTGGGCCGCCGGTCTGCCACCGGGCCTGATCGGCGGCCGTCATCCCGGTCAAAAACCTCCGCTTCCCGACGTAGGATCCTGAAGGAGGCTGTGCTCAGACGCTCCGGAGGCCGTCTCTACCCTGCACCCGTCCTCCATCACAAGAGTGATAGTCCATGTCGGAACAAATGACACAGCTCTTCGGCAGTCTGAGCTGACAAAATCAGATTTTAACCGTCTATTTAACTTTTTAAAGCAGTGTGGAAAGTCCGTTTTTATCTCTGGTCCCATTCCCACAGTTGGTCGCGGTGCTGGCCGCTTCAGTAGACTCCTTGGCCTCCACGACTGGCTCCAGTCCGCCTGCAGGGCTCATCGTGTGTGTTATGTGGATAATTTTAATATTTTCTGGCAAAGAATGTCTCTTTTTAAGACAGACGGACTTCACCCAAACAAATGGGGCTCAGAAATGTTAGCTGCTCACATACAGCATGTGGTGGGTCCACACATGATTTACGTGAATGACTAATCATTCATGCAGCACACCTGGACACACCACCGCTCACTGAACAGATCTCTGGCTCACTGCCACAAACAACTGTCTCCACCTGCTGGCATGTAAAGCCGTCTGCTCCCAGCGCTGTTCCAAAGACTTCTATTCCTGTCATCATCACGCATAGACCAGTAAACCGAAATGTGCACATCCCACACAGAAATATTAGTAATCTCTTAAGGATTAGGACAACTGCACCAACTCCAGCACCCAGAACAAACTCATTTAAAATGGCTCTCTTCAATGTGAGATCACTTTCAAGTAAGACTTTTATCTTAAATGATTTTATCTTGTCTGCAAATCTAGATTTTATGTTTTTAACTGAATCATGGTTGTAAATGAATGACTATAGCCAGCTAGCTGAACTGTGTCCGCCTCAGTATGATTGTTTTAGTCAACCGAGGGTCAGTGGTCGTGGTGGTGGGCTAGTGAGCGTGTATAGGAAAAATTTTAAATGTCATCAAGTACGCTGTGATGAATTTAACTCCTTTGAAGTTCTCACTCTTAAAGTTGGAGGGCTGCAACCTATCATATTTGTTATAATTTATCGCCCCCCAAAAC
>NC_060152.1:9998461-9999514 GCF_021292245.1 Micropterus dolomieu
GGCCTGATCGGCGGCCGTCATCCCGGTCAAAAACCTCCGCTTCCCGACGTAGGATCCTGAAGGAGGCTGTGCTCAGACGCTCCGGAGGCCGTCTCTACCCTGCACCGTCGGGTAGCCCTTCTCTCAGGTCTGTTACTGCTACTCCAACACAACACTCGGCAGCTCACACAGTCCATCCTCAGTCCGCACGCAGTGTTGAAGCAGATTCTGCTCAGTCCTGATCTGGAACCCCACATCCGGCATCTCCTCGTCCCCTTTTCTCCCCAACCACACTAATAATTGGTGACTCCATAACCAGAAACCTCCGTTTCTTTAACGCTACCACTCACTGCTTCCCTGGTGCCACCACGGATGACATTTTAAAAAAACTCCAGGACCTGATGCCGTCGCTCCCGTCCTCCATCACAAGAGTGATAGTCCATGTTGGAACAAATGACACAGCTCTTCGGCAGTCTGAGCTGACAAAATCAGATTCTAACCGTCTTTTTAACTTTTTAAAGCAGTGTGGAAAGTCCGTTTTTATCTCTGGTCCTATTCCCACAGTTGGTCGCGGTGCTGGCCGCTTCAGTAGACTCCTTGGCCTCCACGACTGGCTCCAGTCCGCCTGCAGGGCTCATCGTGTGTGTTATGTGGATAATTTTTATATTTTCTGGCAAAGAATGTCTCTTTTTAAGACAGACGGACTTCACCCAAACAAACGGGGCTCAGAAATGTTAGCTGCGCACATACAGCATGTGGTGCGGTCCACACATGATTTACGTGAATGACTAATCATTCATGCAGCACACCTGGACGCACCACCGCTCACTGAACAGATCTCTGGCTCACTGCCACAAACAACTCCACCTGCTGGCATGTAAAGCCGTCTGCTCCCAGCGCTGTTCCAAAGACTTCTATTCCTGTCATCATCACGCATAGACCAGTAAACCGAAATGTGCACATCCCACACAGAAATATTAGTAATCTCTTAAGGATTAGGACAACTGCACCAACTCCAGCACCCAGAACAAACTCATTTAAAATGGCTCTCTTCAATGTGAGATCACTTTCAAG
>NC_060152.1:9999614-10061763 GCF_021292245.1 Micropterus dolomieu
CGACTGAAAACTAAAGGGGACAGAGCGTTTGCTGTCAGGGCCCCGAGGCTCTGGAACAGCCTGCCCAAGGAAATCAGGTCGGCTGAGTCAGTGAACTCTTTTAAGTCCCTTCTTAAAACATACTTTTATAGGAGAGCCTTTCCCGATCTTATTTGACTTTATTTTATCCCTTTTATTTTATTGTATTTTACTAATTTTATATTAATTTTTCATGCTCTTATCTTGTTTTTTTGTATTATTCTTTACACTTGTTAAAGCACTTTGTAACTTGTTTTTGAAAAGTGCTCTACAAATAAGGATTATTATTATTACTAATCATGGCGGCACAAGAACAGGCACTCAGTACAAGATCAATAGAGGCTGGGGTCTACCACACCAGACAGGACCTCAGGTGCAGACTGTGCAAGGATGCCCCTGAGACAGTACAGCACATAACAGCAGGGTGTAAGATGCAGACAGGAAGTGCGTACATGGAACGCCATAACCAGGTAGCTGGCATAGTGTACAGGAACATCTGCCATGAGTATGGACTGGAAGTCCCAAGGTCAAAATGGAAGACACCTCCTAAGGTAGTTGAGAATGACCGAGCTAAGATCCTGTGGGACTTCAAGATCCAGACTGACTAACTGGTAATAGCTAACCAACCAGACATCGTGTTGATCGACAAACAGCAGAAGAAGGCTCCGGTGAAAGATGTTGCAATCCCAAGCGACAGCAACATCAAGAAGAAGGAACATGAGAAGCTTGAGAAATACCAAGGGCTGAAAGAGGAGCAAGAAAAGATGTGGAAAGTAAGAGCAACAGTGGTGCCAGCAGAGGACTTGAGGAGGACCACCTCGCAAGGGGTGAGAGGGGAATTATTATAATTTTTTTATATTGCATTGTTACGCATAAAATTGAATAATGTATTCTAAAGTAGTGTTTGGTGCAATTTTCATTTAAATGTATGCTATATACACAAAAGTGTAATAACATGTGGTTTGCAAACACTTTAAACAAATAATGTGCTTTTTACCAGCAGTATTCCCTTTGCACAGTAGCAATAAAATATTTCTTGTAAATCTCAACTTAAACATTATTGTAATCAAATCAAATATTAAACCAAAGCTATTTTCACTCGCACAGACTTCACTCGGTTAAAAACTTGAAATGACGTTACAAGTTGCAGTGGATATTTTACAAACACAAACCAGGTAACGTAAAGCAACATTGAACACAGGGTGCAGATGTTGGTTTCGGCTGTTTGAGTTGTTTGATAGGCTGCGTCATTAAGAAGCAAGCGGCTCACCTGCTGCCGTGATAATCGATCGCGGGTGGCCTCCCTCCACTGCTTGTTTGGGTGGGTGATTTGCAGGCTGATCAACGCCCCGTCCCTCCTGTGACCCATGGTTAACGTGCCCAGCCCTACTATATATATATATACTGTGAAACATTACTGCCAATAGATCTACTACGTATTGTGCAACCTTCCCCAGTTTCTCTCTGAGCTACAACCTATTGTTGTATACTTGCTTGTGTACTTTGTACTTTCTGTGTGGGTGTGCTTGTATGTCTGCTTCCTCTGCTGATTGATTGGATGTGCAGGTTAAATGATCAAAAAAGCTTTTACAATTATAGGACAACTCCTTCTCTTAACGCACCTGTTAAGTTGTTTGCTGCCTGGAGAAACGGACACTTCACCATGTAAATGATTTCCTTGCGCCCTAACCGCGAGCACCCTTTTTGTCCTTTCATTTTATAGAGGGGATATTTTTGCAGGACACCTCCCATTTTTTAGTGGAAAAAGCAGGGAACACTAAAAAGGATGTAGTGCTGTTTGAGGACAATATCTTATCTGCGAGTAACAGTGCCTCAGCTAATTTGTACAACTTGCCATATCCCACCCCGGCGCAACAGCTGAGTGCTTTCAGAGAAAGACTGATTTGACTTTGGCCATTATCTTTTGATAGATAAGAGGTCTGCAGGTGTTATTCTCATCCCTCAGGGTGTGGTTTTGAAGATGGAGGACATGTTTTTACCCATTGACATTGATGCAATACAACCCGGAAGCAAGGGTACTAATGTCTGTGTGGAGTCCACTCAATCCTGCTGCCTAGTGTCCTCTCTTTGCCCCGGCCACAGCCTGCAGCGCCCTATAACCAAGGACTGTGCCCCCCAACCATGAGTCATTAAGGTCTTTGTTTAGACAGGGCCACGGGTCATTGTGGTGGATGGTAATGTATAGTCTCAGAGTGGACTCACAAATCAGAGGCAGTCCACTCCAAACACCTTTTTTTTAAGGACACACAGAAGAGAAACATGTAAAAAGTGAGATGTTTCTGTTGCAGAAAGGGATTTTGGGTACATTTCAGAACTACTTTACTGGACAATTATGTGTTGATTATTCAAAAATAACTTTAAATACAGGCAAAATGTTTTGGCAAAATTATCATATTACTCAGATTTCAAGCAAAAAAGACTAAAACAGGTATTTATCTTGCATAAGCGGAGCAATTTCTGTAGGTAAGTTTTAAATGGCAAGAGTTCACGAGTGTTGAAAAAAAAATCACACTTTGCAATTAATTAAAGTAAATCTTTTCAGTGTAGTTTTACCATATTTAAAAGCTTGAAACTTGACCATTAACCTCCAAATGGATGTGAAACACTGCTAGTGTTCCCATTCCTCTTTCTAAAAACAATGTGCCACAAAAAGGACTGTAAAATGAAATGATGAGTTTTAAATGTCTTTTCTCAGGCAAACTCAATTAGCAACATGTTTTTTTCTCCCCTTTTGCAAAGAGCCCTACATTAGCACCAGGGCTAGTTATTATTTCCAGCGCAGACATCTTTACAAATCATTTCTCTTTGCCTTTCCACCGCTGCCTCCCGTGTGCCACTATTTTCCAAAGTGGGCTCCAATTATGAAAGCATTAAAAATGCTGGTGAAGGATTTAGGTACATTACACCACTCAATGACATTCTACTCGCCATTATGTTATTAGCAGAGTGCTATGTGTAAAAAGGGCCTTTAATTGAGAAAGTGTTGTAGAAAATACATTTAAAACAGCCACTATTACCCTCCCTTCCAGCCTCCTGCACTGGCAGCTGTGCTCACTGTGAAAAGCTTCTCATCACAGCCGATTTGGCTAAAATCCCTCACTCATGACAGGTCTTTTAGGGTAGGACCTACACAAACACAAGTATGTGCACACACACTCAGGTACACATGTGTACACATATATTTTTGTCTACTCTCTCAATCTCTTCATGGAAGCCCTTTTATAAAGTCAAAAGTAAAGAGGATTAAGAAGCTTCGCCCTACATCCACTGCATGTGTGTAAGGGCCTCAACTAACAATGATTTTCATTATTGATTAATCTGAATATTATCTTTTTGATTCATTGGTTAATCCTTTAATCCATAAAATAACAGTAGAAAGTGTAAAATGCTGCAAAGTAGTTGCTGATTTTCTGTCAATCACGTAATTGTTTAATAAACTAATAGTTACAGCTCAGGTGTGCATGTGTGTATTTGTCTCTGTTGTTCAACAAAAACCTTCACTCTTACACTCTTTCATCTTATTGGTTTTAGAAATTCAAAAATGTTTTCAACCTACATAGGAGCATGAAGTTTGCCAAAGTCACAATATTGAAATCTCCATCATTTGAAAAACTGACTTATTGAAAGGAAATGGAAAAGAAAAAAATCTGTGATGATTTAAACCTTGTGACGCTTTTCTTAAAAAAAAGAGGTAAAAATTCCATCTTCCTCTAATATGGCAGAGTAACAGATGGAGTTGGGGTTCTGTCCTGTGCTGCATCCACACACCCTGTGTGTCATCTGTCATTACATTCAGGTCATTGTTTGGAGCTCAGTGGCAGCGTGACTGAGTTGGCCACGGCTTGACAACTGTCTCTGTTTCACACAGACTCAGAGAGAATATGCCGACACCCTCAACACTCACGGGGCAGAATCCGTGTGCCATTGTGTGCCCTAGTTCAGTTTCCCAAATTAGGACTAAGATGTTGTCCAGAAATATTGAATAGAATAGATCACAGTATATTTCTGCTGGCTGTGGACACCATTATATTGTGAAGAAGCTGTTGTGTGTTTCCCTCTGTCATGCATGTTTTTCTGCATGACATCTATGATGTTTACTGTGTTACCTTACAACCTTACAAACAGAATTTCCTTCAGGACAATAGATGGTGTAGTGTCAGTATTACATTATAAACCAATTTTATTATGTACCCTAGTGGAGTATTAGCCTTTTTCACTTACCTGGGACACAAAACCACTGTTAGCACATGACATAATGTAACTCGAAACTGAGTAAACATTGAAAGCATACTGACAGCATCCATAACTGGATCATCTTACTAGAGGAATAGAAGAGTATTGTATTGTAGTAATGAATTGTAGTAAGAATGATGATACACGTTAAAAAGCCACATTTTGTAACTGTTCTGTGATCATTAGTGGAACAGCATTTATAAGAGCGGTCCCTGCCTTTGATCATAGAACTAGAACTACAATATGTAACTGCTGTTTTGTTTTACTGGCTTACAAGGCAGAGCCTACACCTATCATACCTTTAAAGCAGATGCATCCAACCCCAGATGGACTATTTTGACATATCTGTATAGAAAACCAAAGTGTACAGTGGCGGTTCTTGAACATCTTCCCTCTGTCAAACCTGATAGTACTCCACAAGGAGCACTGGGTAGCCACCTGGTAAGCCACAGCTACACAGTCTCCTGCGCCTCTTTGGCCATCATTAGTCACAGCCGGGCAAAACCATAGATGGAGCAAATAGGCCCATGGGAGTTACACTTTAGTGCAGTGGCCAATCAATGCTGAGTATGCCTTCATGGCAAGTTATTTAAGAATTCTTTACAAGCATTTTTATTAAAAAGATGAATGGCTGTGAAGCTCAATCTGTATATAACATAAGTAACAGAAAAGTATTAACAATTCGTTTCTAAACTGAGTTATTGGTACCTTACTTAGCAATGCTTCTGCATTGGCTTCCCAGTAACTACTAAAGTGTGAAAGGCGAACACACAATGCCGCGTTAGAAGCAGGAGTTGTTCTGATATGCAGGGGCTCTAGAAAAACATTGTCATTCATACCATCACAGCAAAGCTCCATTTGAGGAGGAGCTGAAATAAGGTCCACTGTTTGTGATAAGTACACTCAGTCACAGTCTTGCATGAATAGCAGCGACATGCTCCTGTGGAACATAAACTTTGAAAATAGGGATTGACTCATGTGACTGAGCTTAGACAGAAAGAACAGAAACTCGCATAGCCTTATGACTTTATGTTGGCATCTGCAGGCAATGAAGAAAAGTTGGGTAAACATAGCAGCGCTAACCTCTTTAAAGAAGGCCTCCTTAAATTTGAAAGTGCTCTTCCTGATTCTAATTTGATTCTTCATTTAAATTTCACAACTATGTTTAGAGCGCAGTTGCTTCTGTTACAGTAACATTTAATAAGGTTTATACTACTTGTCATCGTAGTTCTAAAAGCTTGTTTATACCTGTAAATTTTGTCCTGAAAGTTTGTAGTTTTCTGGCAGCAAATTCTGTTTTGCAAGTGTACAAAAGCACACAAAAAACAAATAACAACATGGAATAATCAAATTTGAAGCACACTTTTATGTGACAGTTATATTAAGTTGTATGTAATGAAATGTTAATATATTGTTTTCACCATATTTGATTACATTAATGTAATCTAGCACTGATTTTAATAACTAATAACTAGAAAAATCACCACATCAATTATTTCTTAACCCCAAGTTCAACACATACATAGTGTCATCTTTCTTACAGTATGTTGAATTGCCAGCATGTTACAAGACTCCTTCTCTACACCTTCATTCATCCATCTTTCCATCCAACCATCAGACCCTCTTCTACTTTGCCTGAGCTCCTGCAGTGGTTGATGGGACAGGTTGTTATTAATGCCTTTAGAGTTTAGACTTTTCAGATGCATTCAACTGGCCTTGCTCTAGACCTGCAGGGTCAAGGCCACCATAAAGGCTGCTGATTATATATGTATGCATAAATCCTAACTATAAGCTGGCCTGACGGTGTGTGCAGATAGTCAGACATGTGCTCTCCATACATACCTGCGGGTGCAGGTGTGTAATGTGTCAGTGTATGTGTGACAAGTTGAGGTAGATGTGTGCACATGGTTATATATGTACCACTTTAGCTTTCTGTATTCTGATACGTAGAGTAGATGATCAATCCTCATCTGCCAAAGGTGTACTACTGCATTTTACATCTCTCAAGTGGCAATTAGTAAGTATTCACTAGACACACAAGCCCTGTGTCAGTCATGTGTTCATATACTAATAGCATTGCCTGGCTTAGTGGCACACACTTCACACACACACTTCAACTGCATGTTTTACATCCAGGTGAATAAAATAAATCCTTTGAATCCATTTATTAATAAGAACTATTGACCATCAGTATTGACTGAAGCTCAAGGGCTGTATCAGATTAAATCTTTTAACCTTGTGCCTGCGAGGAAGTCTGGAGTCAAATCTACTGGAAGAAGCAGAGAGGAAAAAAATGAAAACATGCAAATCTATATTTTTTTTGTTCAGTAAATTGAATGTTCTGTTTTAATTTCACCATACCCCTAAACCATGCAGTTTAACACAACTAAGCTAAAGCAACTCATTGTAAAGATGCTACTTTTGTAGATTCTCAGTTGCAGCCTTCTTTCTTTTATTATCATTGTAATTATTTTTGATTCCTTGTACCCCTAGCCATCTATAATTGTGTCAAAACTGACTATTCCCTCTCATAATTCTTCACACCTTCCCACACTCATGCTTTTACCAATGGCTACAACCACATTTTCTATGTGTGTGTATGGATGTGTGTGAGTGGAGCTCTGCCTTTCACTACTGGTTAGGGGGCCAGCACCTCTTTCAGGTTAAGTCTTTTTTTCCACCTCAAAAAAGAGAGTGAATAGCAGCATTTTGTGTTCCCACCTCCCTCCTTCCTTTCCTTGCCCCGCTCATCTGTCAATGAAAGACACAGTTTTGCCACAAGGCATTGTATGTTTAGCGGTGGTGCCAGCAACTGCCATTTGGGTGCAGGGAGGCAAGGGGATCCACCCCCTTTGAACTGCTGCCAAGCCAGCCAGCTTGCACCTTCTTTAATAACTTCCCCCCGAAGGCACTTCCTTCTTTTCCTCTCTCTCTCCTTTCCCCCCTTTCTCTCATTCACTCCCACCCTCCTGCCTCTTTTATTTTTTTTAAATGACTGCAGTTTTCACGGGTAAAGCTGTGATGCTGATAAGAAAGGTAAGGCTGCTTTTAACTGACAGCCTGACATCAAATCTCGTGGAAAACACACAAATGAGTAGAGGGTTAAGAGCCTGTGTGGACTTACCTACTGAAGCTTATAGGATATTTTGCTAGAAAAAGATTTTGTTGATTCTTAAATTGTATTAAAAATACATCAACATGTCAATATGTTTCTGTTCCAGTATGCTATTCTTTTTCTCCGAAACATTTGAATTTTTCTTGCCTTAACGAGGCTGGTATGTACTGTCTATGTGGTTCTTTAAAGGATACAGTACCAAAGGAAATGTATTACAATAAATACAAAAACTACAAGACAGCATTACAGTACAGCTATCTTTTCTTTTGCAAAATACAATGTTTTATGTAAGAAACCTTAGGAAATAAATTCTTGAAGTGCACACTGGTCTAAACCTCAAAATAAGAATTTTTTAAAAACAAATTTCTACCACTACGGCTTATAGGTACATACGAGTACTGATAAGGGTTCTGATGAATAAAAACACTTTATTATTTGATTCATATGAATGTATTTATTTACTTCTCGTCAAGGAGGAAACACACATGGGTATGTGATTCCATAATTATCGCAATATAATTTTCCTCAATAACAATATACCAAATTAATTTAATTCATTTGAATCTTGAATGAATCATCACTTAACTTTTCTATTAAGATATTTATTTTCTTAAGTAATAAGGACTGGAAAAAAAAGATTTTACTTCATTTTACTCGTGCATATTTGTTGAAAGAAGATTTTATTGTAATTTTTTTGAATGTTCTACCTCAGGTTTGTGAAGTGATCAAGTGTATGTCATGTTCTGACCATAAAGAACAGTTTAACCACAATTAACCAAAAATTTCATTCAGAGGCAAAAGTCAGCCTTTAAACTTCAAAGAAATAATAAATAATAATAAAGACATTTATCATGATAATTATCTATCGAATGATATGAACTTTTTTATCGTGATAACATTTTTGGCCATATTGCTCAGTCCTAATGACAATACAGCATCATCTGACCTTGCCAGACTAACAATACTTTTCTAATAATGTAAAAAAATATATATTTCTTTACGCATTTAGTAATTTCTACCACAAGTACAAAAATAAGACATAGACAGACAGGTTAGGGAGAGAAGAACAAAGCTCAAAAGATGGCATCATTTTTGCCCTGCCTGACTCTGATTGTTCTTCCTTCTTCTCTCATGTCCAGCCTCTGTGGGCCTCTTAGGACAGGGTTAACTCACACCATAAAGGCACTCTCTGAGCTTCCAACCTGTCAGTTCCACTGTACAACACTATGGCCCCGGGACAGACAAGCTAGAGTGGAGAGGTAAAGAGAAAAAAGGCAGAGAGACCTGGCTAAAAGCACAGTAGGCAATAGGTGTCATATTAAAGGTGTGTAATACACTATGTCACCTCAATGGCATATGGACCATTAAGGCTATTACCTCATACACTGTGGCGTTTATTTTGTCACTAGGGATTATTTGAAACAAACTGGCTTGCATGGGGAACGTGTGGTTGTTTGTATATGCTTGTATTCTGTTTGTGAGTGTATTGTTTGTGTACTGTGTGTGTGTGTGCGTGCGTTGATGTATATTATCTTCAGATTATTTCTTTCTTTAAAACCATAGCAACCTTGTTTTTACATGTGCCTCCAGTGTGTGTGTGTGTGTGTGTGTGTGTGTGTGTGTGTGGTGGGGGTGGGGGTGGGGGGGGGAATGAGAATGTAAATACTCCCCAACACCCCCCCTCGCCCACAACCCCACCACCATCACCTTCTCGTAGTCGTTCTCCTCCTTTTACTCCCGTGTGAGGGTGAGCCAGCTAGGGGGTGACCTTGCCCGGTGTAATTAAAGTGAAACACCTTGACTTGTCACCATTGCCTGAGACAGCTTAAATCTCCCTAATGTAAATGGAGGCTGCCTCTGACGTGCTGCTAGGCATGGCCGCGGAGAAGATACAAGCGCTGGTGATCCATCTCTGTACCAGTGTGTACACACACACACACACACACACACAAATGTACACACTCTTTCTTTCTCTCCTTCTCTCTGTCTTTCACACACACTCTCCTTACTCTCTCCTCACACCCATCCTTGGCATTCTGCAGCCCCCACCTCATCTTGCTGTCCACTGCCTTTATTTATTTTACACCCCAGACAGCACAATGCTTGCCTTTACTACAGCAGCAGCAGCAATGTCTCATGGGATAGCTCAGGTGTTATGGTGAAAGGAGGCACAAACTTGCAATGATTCAGAGGGTAGTCAAATTATCAGTCATATCAGCAACAACATAATATAAATAAATGTCCTGTTGTCAGTATTTTGATTTATAAGAGGAAAATGTATAGTGCATTTAGATGTGTATTTGATGCAGCTTTTTGTTGTTTACAAGTACTTCATGCCATTTTTTGGAGACTTCCCCCTCTCTTTGCGTTCTGGGGCACCAGATCAGGTTGATTGATTTTGTTTGTCACTCAGGGCGCACAAATAGATCATATCTACTGCCAGTCTGTGTGGGAGTAGCAGTGGATAGGGGTACGGAGATGGCAATTAGCAGTAAAATTCTGTTGACTTTGCCCTTCAATTAAAGCTCTGTAATACAAAAGTCTTGTTGACCCTTCTGTCCCGCCCTCCATTAGAAGTCATGGCAACACATTGCTGAAAGACAGCCTAATAAATTCCAGGCTCATTTGCAGTTTGGGGAACCGGGGACTGCCTCAAACGACAACAGAAGCAGGACCAGGGGCTCCTGCCAAAAAATCGCCCTGTCTGAATGCCACAATCGCATGTGAAAGAATGCTATGTGCCCCCTGTGCCAACTTTACCAGTTGCTGGTGCCCTGTGCCAGGCCCCCCTTCCCGTGCCCTGCCCAGGCAGTGGGCACCGTGACAAGAGCCAGACGCCCATCATGTGTCTGCACCAGGCAGCTTGCCCTCTTGCCCTGATCCCTGGGGCAGTGTGGGTAGTGTCCCGTACTCTTCACAGGAAGATGCCAAGTATTGTGGGTGGTGCCAAGCAGTGGATATGTCCCTCAGTAGACACACTCAGATGGCCTTTGAGGAGGCCCGGTGGTTGCATGGCATTGCCAACTCAATAGGGATTTATTCTGGCAGAGATGGTTATTTTCTGTTTTTCTTGCCCTCCAGTAATGCCTCTGCAGTGGGCATCCTCTCTCCTTTGGTAGATATCTTATCAGCAGACATGCACTGATTGAGGTAGAGCCCCTATTGTCTGGTTGCTTTACCTCTTGTACATAATGTTTTTCACATCATACAGATATAAAACTGTGAAGAAATATTTAAGCATGATCCACGAGGAGATGCATGTTTGTGGGACTGACATATTAGATAATATTAGTTCATCCACAAATCCATTCTCCCCTCTTACAGAGACTTGAAGGCAAAAAATGAAGACGAAGACCATTTACCTGCCTGAGTACTGTAGCATCATAGACAAGTACAGGTTTAGACAGCAAGGCAACAGAGAGAGACAACAAACAAGCATGCTGCTATTGTGATGGACAGCCTCCACTGTGAGTTTGAGTATGTCAATGTGTTCAGTGTGTGATGTAGCAACTGCTTCAGCCATGGGGCTTTGTTGAGAAAAAAAATTAGTGAGCAAGAAAGAGAGAATGCTTTGGAGAGAGAAGAGCGAAAGATAGAATGAGCAATGAGCTCAGGTGGGTCGGACATCTGCATTCACTTCCTGTCTTTTTCTGAAGGGAGAGAGGGAGGTGGAGGGAGAGGAGAAAGGGAGAGGTGGTGGGTGAGGGGGTTGGCTTGAAGAAAACAAGTGCAAGATGAAGGCTTTTCTGGAGGCTACAAAGGAGCTGTACACTGGGAAAGAGCTCGGGAGCCCTCAATGGGGCTGAAGAACACATAGACAAAACTTGGGAAGGAAGAAGGCATGTCTTACAATGGCACCGGGCCCCATGCTTGGTTCAAAGAGCCAGTCAGAAAGACAGAAAGAGGAAGAGAGCGAAAGACAGAATGGAAATGATGGACCTGCTGGGAAGTATAGTAGTCATAGCAGTCGGGGGCGAGACTGGTATATATGCTGGGCAAAAGGCCACAGAGTTTTCTCAGCTATTCATTTGAAAAGAAACTGTGCGGCACAGGCAGGCGCAGTCAAACTGCATCTGTGTGCAGAGTAGATTTTGTTTGGTCCTTAAAAAAAATGAGGCCAACCAGTGCTCCATGTGTGGCCCTATGCTAAAAGTCAGGCTGCAGAAGTGTAGAGAAGGAATAGTCTGGGAGGGGAAAGGTAAGAGGGTGAATAAAGAGGGAGGCGGGGAAATGAGCAAAACATATGAAGAGAGTCGGTGGGAAAGGATGTGAGAGTGATGTCATACCATTCCTGCAGTGATTCAAATAATCTTAACTTTAATAAAAAATGATTCTTTCTACAGTTTGCAGGGTCTTTATCTTCTTCTTCACCCACCAGTCATTTTCTTTGATACATGCTTACAACTTTTCAAAAGTTGGCTTTATTATTTTATACCAGATTTAATTTTGTTTCCATCTCTATCGTGAAAAAGTAAGATTCAAAAAATGGTACTGGCATGGTGGTTAACGTAGGCATTTTTTGTGGACACTGCACACAAAGAGAGAAACCAAGTGACAGTGAGCTGTTTGTATGTCCTTGGAATGGCAGTGTCATTGTCAAAGCTTATCAGAATCTAGGGGCAAAGAATAAGCAGAGGGAGGGCGAAAAGGGGGAGAAAAGGGGGACAAGAAATGCACATGGCTTTAATAAAACTTTATCAGGAGTTACCTTAGCAATGTCTACCCCCCTCCTCTGCTACCTTGTGACACCACCGCTCTAATATTCAAAGAGCTCTGGGTGCGCGGCTGCGGGAATCGCGTTTAACTTCACCAAATTCTTATTGCCTGTCAGTCTCTCTAATTTGATCCGGCGTTGGACAGTTACCGCTTTGGACAGCGGAGTCACGGCACATATTGGCAGGGAGACTGGCAGCTAATAAAAGACATCCTGGTATTTACTCCCCTTTTCCTTTTATTTATAATATATCTCAATATTGTTATTATGAATATATATGCATTTAAGCCTCACCTATCTCTCAGGGTGGCCTCTCGGTTAATAATATGTTATTGATTTCTATACCGGACTGCCTATATATGTGTTTTAATTTCAAGGCCTTATCGCTCTGTGATTCACGAGAACCCTTCCTTTATTTCTTTTTTTTCTCCTACAGGCATTATTAAGTCTGTGTAGGAGTAGAGGTAACATGTTTTTTACACTCTGACAGGTTACTTCGTATGAGGGGGTGAATACTCATTACGTGCCCCACATCTTCCCCAAGTCAGCCTTCATATTTTCTTTGACAGACTGGATCAAGGGTAGATTGCTTCCGTTAGTGTGCCTAGATTTAGAGACAAATCAGAATAGAGCAAAATAACTAAAATTTTTTCACAGACATGGCCCGGTTCTTGATGTAGTAATAATACTGACCTTGGTGTAATTTGATGAAAATCATTAATAGTTCATCCAGATACTGGACTTGATTTCCTTACTGTTTCATCTATACAGAAAACAACAGGGACACGCTGCCCCACGAGTGAAACCTTTGGCCCATCCTATTGGATAGTTAGACCTCTGAGGGCACTGCCTCGCCTTCTATCTCCTTGGCCCATATCCTACCACCAGAATGATAAAGGGATGGAGATGAAGGAGAGGAGGAAAGGCGCAGGAGGATGAGGAAGGAGAGGAGGGCTCTGCGAGTAGGAGGAATAAGCACTGCATGTATATATGCGAAATATATGCGCCATCAGCAGAAAAGGGCCTGAGTCAGCCATTTGCCAGGCCTTGGCGCATGCTAAAACACATAGAGGCAAAGCCAATTAAAAATGAATGCCACACGATAATCACATTCACACTTAAAATTTAATGTTGGTATGCTGCGGCTGACAAAGAGACAGCGGCATAGGGCGCCGTAATTATGACCGTGTCTCCTGTACTTCCTACTATGAGGTGACGCCTTTGCATGGCCTCTGGAAGTGCTTTCTGATTCAAGGGGAGCCAGGGGCAGGTCATGTAGTCTAATTGTTGCAATTAACTTTAAGGACTACGTGGACCATACTGACATCTCTATACGGGAGAGAAACTCTGTCATAACTCTTTATCACAAGTGTAGTGTAGTTTTTTTTGCCAAGTCAGTCCAGATCTTTCTGTCCAAGAAAAGACTGTTTCTTCCTGAGGTTTATTTTTTTCCTCTTTAAATGTTTTTTGAGGTTTTGTGACAGAGGGTGTCACGTGCTATCAAAGTGATCAAACCCTTTGAGTAAAATATGTGATTTGTGATTTTGGGCTACATAAGTGAAAATTGACTTGACTTTTATTTTGTGACTGCTTAGCCACCTTCTGGCAAAAAGAAATATTTGATCAATTATTTTTAGTATAGGTCATGCCCAGTATTTTCCAGCTGTATTTTGATTTAAATTAAAAATAAAATACAATTCTTTTTTGTGTATAATGTAATTTAATGTTTATGTTTGTGTAATTAGTGTATGTAACTCAAATTTTATTAAATACTGCTTCACTTTTACAAAAGTGGAACTACGATCCTGCAGGATAACAATGACAGATATGCAGTATACTTAGATCTCTATTCTTTTCTGCTCTAGTGACAAACTTTACTCCTCACCATGTCCTGTTTACTTTTTGCCCTTCACTGTTCACCATAACTTCATCCTTAAACAAGTAAACATTTTCCTCCTTTGACAGTAAAGTAAGGACAGATAGAAAATGAAACAACTCCATCAACCACTAGCCGACCTAAAAGCTTGCATGCAGCATAGAAGCCCCCCTTGGTGAGAGTGCATGGGGCCTTGGGGGCCCTCATTTGGGGACGCAGCAGAGACAATCAGTGGGTGGGTGGTGGTGGGAATGACTGAGGGGAGGGGTGGACTCCACTCCAATTCTAGCTCAAGTGGGCTGAAGATGGCTGAGAAGTGCACTCGCCTTTAAAGAAGGCAAATTAATGTTCTTCTTGCCCAAACATAATATTGTCAGAGAGGTACACAATGGGAGCCTCTCACCAGTGTTTCCTTGTGCTTCTGTGTGAGTATGTACAGTATGTGTGTGGGTCGGTGTGTATGTGTTTGTAAATGTGCAGCCATGACGGCCCCACTTAACCTACCATCCTTGGTCCACAAGAGAGTAGGAACCTCCTCCTGGTGCTCCTTCAAGGTCAGCTGTAGTTTCTGGTTTCTGAAAGATACTCTTCCAGTCAATTTTACCTCCTTATTCAGGCAAAGGATATCTCTTTTAACCTTTTCCCCTGCTTCTCCATCCTCCCGTCAATTACAAAAACCCTGGCCATCTTCTTTTGACAATGACAGGGGTCCTTTGAAGAGAGAAAACGAAAAGCAACACTCTTTTGTACTGTATAAATAAAGAGAGAGAGCAATGCAATGCATGCTAGTCAGAGGTTGATTGGTAGAGTGCAGCTTGTACTATTCCTCTCCCCAAAATGCAGAATACTTTTTGTTCTGTTAGTCTTTTCTCATTGTGAAATGTTTAAATTTAAACTTCAGACACATTAAGAGCAGCTCCTCAAAAATAAAAAAAATGAAATACTTTCTTTTAATGTAATTTAGTTTTAAACTAGATCTTTCTTCTAATGCCAATGTATTGAAATCATACATATGTAAAGGTGAAAATTATGCAAAAGTCCTCTATTTTGAGACAACTAGACCAATAAAATGAATAGACAAGTGTCAAAGACAGACGAAGGCAGCGGTACCTATAAGAATTAAGTTTTTTTCTTTATCTAGGTCACAATATGTGGAACAATTTCAACAGATGGGCTGCATGGCAGTCCCCAGGCGAACAGAAGTTAGTTTCTCTCTTTCTTTCTCTTACTGTCATCCCTGTACCCCTGCTCTGCCTTAAAGGATTCCATCATCGGTGGTTTGTTGCAGGCAAATTCGAATGCACGTCACACACATATAGACATGCATGCATACACACACACACATATACACACACACACACACACACACACACACACACACATACAAACACACTGTATGAACTTCGTAGGAAGAAAGACAAACACAAAATGTGGCCAAGTAGGTCAGAAATCATTTACTTTTCTTACTTGATGGTGAAATATTTTTTTAGAAAAACCTCCAGAATAGAAAAAATGCAGGGAAGTTCAACAGGCAAAGTAAGAGCAATGGTGGAAAAATTAAGAACAGGTAGAATAATGACTATGATATGGATCCTGTTAGAGTTCCTTCAAAACCTTCTCCACACACACACATACACACACACACACACACACACACACACACACACACACACACACACACACACTTAAAACAAAAAACTTTTTGTTGTAAGTGTGTATGTGTGTTTGACTGTGTATATGTGCATGAGAGACATTGACATAGAAAGAGACAGTCAGAGGTGGAGTATGTGAGTGTAGAGGGGGTACCATATAATGGAGAGGCTCCACCTGTTTACACTTCTTTGCCCCCAGCATTCTTGAGCGGGCCCCTTTAGAGGGCCCTCGTTCCCGACAGCCATCTAACTGCTCTTGGGGAGCCCTCCGCAGGGACCACAAAAACAGCTGAAGCCTCGAAGGGCTTCCTGAAAGGGAGAGGGAGGAGCATGGGGAGGCGAGGGCATGACTAATAGGCAAGATAAGCAAGAATAATAGCAATAAAACTAAATAGAGAAAGCAAGCAAACAGAGACAACTTAAAAGAGTGTATCACTAGTGAACCACTTCCAAACAAGCCTTTTTAATGAGGTCCACTATTAATACAGAAAAGGAACGGAGAGAAAAGCAAAAGAGGGGAAAACAAAAAGCAGGAGGGGCTGGTGGCGGACAAGGAAAAGAATGAACAAATGGGTGAATGTGTACGAATGCCGTGTGTGTACTGAATCACTTTATCTTTGTTTTTCTACGACTGTACAATGACCTCTGTTTGGGGCTGGGATAAAGACAGTAGCGGGCTGAGGATGGGGATGAAGAGAGGGAGGAGGTGGTGGTGGTGGCGGAAGGGGATGTTTGGGTAGTGGGAGGCTAACAGGCTAGACACCAGGCCTTTGTGTGCAAATTTCCCAGCAGCGCCTTACCAGTTAATTAAGGAGGTCAGTGAAAGAGGGAGAGAGAGAGAGAGTAAGAGAGAGAGAGATGTAGAAGGTGGGGGTCGGCCCTAACGAGCTGTCCACAGTGCATGAATGAAGGGTTTGTCCTAAACTAAGCTGCGAGAGGCCAAACAATGTCAGCAGCAATTAGCAACCAGTGGTGGGCAGCCAAGGGCCTGTTGACTGAGAAAGCAAAAGATGTGAGAAAATAGGAACATGGACATGCAGACACACAGTAACAAACATCCAGGGATAAATAGGATGGAGCCAAATAGGAGGCGGGCGGCAGTGGAAAGTAGTAGAGCAGGCAGAGGCGGGTCATGTTGCCTTCACCTCCCCACACAGCAAGGCCTTGACCCTACTGGCTGAGTGCTTTGAATCTGCAATACTGGTAGAAGGTAACAAAGGCCATAGGTGTAGCAGTGTGATCTGTATGCTCAAGTTACATTTGATATGTTAGATAGAAGCTCTGAGGGTCCATTCAGCTCTCCAGCAAGTCCGTTTTTTGCTCCTACCATTCTTTTCTGCTGTCTGTTACCATTCTTGGCACAATGCGAAGACTTCAGTCTTTGTTTCTTTCTAATCTTGGAGGTGAAGTGGCCCTCTTGTACCTCAGGCTCTAATCGCTGGCAGAGACAGTGTTCTGTAGTGGAGCTGGACTGCGATGAAAACCCGACATCACCACAAAGAGAAAGAAAACCGCTGCGTTTAGGCTTTGTGTGCAAATATAAAAGCATACAAAAGCGGGAGCCTGAGATAGTGTCAGTGTTAGAATGTTTTCTCTCTCCAGTTCTAGATATGGATTATATTTTTTTAATATGGGGGTTATTTGTTGGCCACCTGTTGGGAAGGAGGGACTCCATGGCTGTGAGAAAGTGGATCCTGCAGAGTGTGGGCTCTGAAGAAAGTAGGTTGAGGTGTCATGGAAAGGCGAGAGGGTTCACCGGCTGTTTGAGAAGATGGTCACAGAAGGGCATGAGAAATGTGAGAATTGTACTTTGCAATTGGCAGATGGGTTTCTGAACGTGCTCTCAGGCTTTTAATACACGTACATTCTTATTAAATGGTTCTGAGTAGGTGTTCTAACTTTATACCATATATTATGAATCAGAGTAGATATATTATGAATATCTCCATGCACTTACACCACTCATTTACACTAATTGCCCCATTCCCTCCCTCAAATATCTCTGTGTGCAGATAGCTCACAATGTGCCAATACACCAGTCTCCAATCCATCCAATCAACAGACAAATAAATCCATTCATATTCTCACTTGTGAAATCCAGCCTCTTGTGATTCATTGGGATAAGTCCCTCCTGCCCTTCAAAGCAATCCATAACGCTGCTCAGCCAGTAATCAGGGCATATAGGAGCTGGGTGATCAGTGACAAAGGCTAGCCAGAGAGACATCAACCTGCTGGAGGAGAGTTGGGTAGAGGGGGGATGGCAGGATGAGTGTGGTGGAGCTGGAAGAGGAGTAATCGCAACCCTATCCAGCTCTAGTCTCCAGAAATTGGCATGTAGATTTAAAGCCTATAAAGGAGGATCCTTGGACTGCTCCTTCTCCCCACTGTCACTCACAGCAAAGACCTCCACTCACCCCCTACCTTTCTCGCATCCTCTATCTGCAGTGCTTATTGGTGGCAGGTAGCCCCCAGATGCGGGGCCCAGGTTACCGTAACCTTGGTGGAGAGATCAGCTGCTTGCCTTCATGCGGCCGGCTATTCATCAAAAAAAGGGGGGTGGGTGGGGGATGCCGGCAGAATATGCAGCAGGGGGAAATGAGCGTCCAAGACAGCTTCCCAAAAGGGTAACAAATCACCCGCCTTGCCCTAATCCACCAAGGGGGGACTTGATGGACCAGTGGTCACAATATGTGGCTCTAGCGATACATAGGTTTGACAAATCAAATGTGTGGGCTCACCTGGGATTTAAAAAAATCTGATGATAATACTCTCTCAGATGCTGTGATGTTATATGCTTTAGTACCGTGAAGTGCAGAAATAATAACAAATAGATTATCTTTGTTTTGTAGTATTAATTTGGCCTATACTGTACATGAATATTAGATGATAGACAGACTGCTGCGATGAATGCAAATTGCCACGCAAGGCTGTACAGCAAGAATCTTATCAGCAATATCCCACTGATCGATTGGTGTGGTTGCATTATCAATCATCCATCATCCCATTGATATCTCTGCAATACCTATAATCTCACCTGATCAGAATCATTGATGAACACTGTAGCAGGATTGATCTCCCATGTCGGTTAGATTGAATGACAGTGAAAAAGGAATATTGCAGACAAGTGCATTTGAGAAATGTTGACCATTACATCCCTTGTACTAAAAATACAAAGAGCAAATTTAAATACATGACTGCAAAAACAGCAGCAAAGCTATGCAGAATATGTATTTTCTAAACTTGAAGCAAAGGGAATCCCATTTCTGCTACTAAGAAATATTTCATGTGGCATATTACAACGTAATTACCTCTGATCTTGCATTTGTGATGACAGGTTTCCTCCCCATTGGAGAATACTGAGCTAGTGGCTTGTATTCAGCAGGGAAAACAGGCAGCCACGACACAGTACCGCTCAGAATCTCCTCTGCATAGGACCTTAATCATCCTGGCTCAGTGTGCATGTGCATATAGGGAGATTTGTGTGTGAGCAGGTTGTCTGTGTGTGTGCATGCCGGTCTTGCAGTGGGTGCTTTCCAATAAGTGTGTATATTTGTGTGCGTCTGGTTAAGTGTGTTCTTGCTGCTGTGTGCCTATGTGTGTGTGACAGAGAGAGAGAGAGAGAGAGAGAGAGATTGAGAAAACTCGTCCTTCCAATTCCCCCGTGAAGCCCTCCACACCAATTTCCAGCCATGGGCAATCACTCACTCAGCATACACATCTACATAGAGGCTGATGAGATCCTCCGTGGGCTTTACCATGTGACTGGAGCTCGTCATCTACTGTATGTGCCTCCCCATTACGCTCCTATTCCAATACTGTAGTCACTGGAGGGAGAAGGGCGGGGGTCTGGCATGATCTACATACACTTATGATACATAGGTAATCTCCAAGGGCCAAATCGATGAGTCCCCACTATGTTTCCCTTTGAATTCGAGAAGAATTATTGGTAGATGTGATATGTTTTCCAGTTTTAGATGTCCTTGTACCTGGATAGGGGTGCTTTTAATATATATTGTGCTAACCAATGACTGATATTGATGGATGTAGGGTTGTTGACTTGGGTAGAAAGATTAGAGCTTAAAAGAATGTCCACCCTCAAGCTGTGATGTTAACATGGGGCACTGTATGCTGAGAGTTCATTAGTGTAATTGCCAGAATATTACCCATTGGCATGGTCATAATGTATATTAATATTAATACCATAAATCTCCATTCCTCCTGCATTCAGCGGGGCAACAGTATAACCAACACCATTGCATATTAATGAAAGAAATTCACTTTTTGAGAAGAGGAAATAATATGATGGTCTCTCCTGTCACTAGTCTACTCTTCCTGTACACTGAGAACCATTTATATCTGTTTTGTCGTGCATGTATATGTGCTTTAGCAACCTTTGCCTCCAGGGAAAAATACTGTTTTGACGGACTAAGAGAGGGAATTTCCTCAGAATTGCACAACAGGGCACCCCACCCACCTCCTCTTTCTAACAACCATCCCTCTCTCTCTCTCTTTGCTGATGTCAGCACATAGCCCACCATGGTCCTGGGACCACAACTGCTAGTCAAACAATAGACAGATGTGTAGGTGGAGGGTCAATATGGGTTTTTTATAACTATCCCATTGTTTTTCAGGATAAACAATATAATACTTTGTGTCAATGATGGGTTTTATGTTAGGCGATGCGGTGACCATAGACAACATCATATTCAGAAATGAGCATCACTCTGTGGGCTGTATTATGACCAAGCAATTTTTTTGTGCTTCGTAAATACGAGTAGCACTTCAGAGGCCAGGCTTACATGTGTTCAAAGCCGCAGTCTACGTCACTCAAACTCAGTCAGAAATATATCAAAAATATATTCATTTGAGATATGGAAGTGGCCAATAGAAATTACTAATTTATCTATTGCTAGAATAAAGTGCAAGGGTATATGCCTGTATTTATCTAAAGACCGAAGCACACTTTAAAGGAGCACGCAGTTCTTAAAGCATTTATAGTGTTGCTTTAACACTTAAGTAAGCATTAGAAAGGTGAGACTGCAGTAGCATATTCTATAAGCACCCATTTTTTTCATTTATTGATCTGACCTTCTGCTGCCCAGCCGCTGAAAATACCTCTGTATTTTCTTCCACAGATTCTACATTTAGCTTTCCAGGCTCTACATATTCTGTATTATCTAAAGCTTCTGATAGTACCATAAAAATGCATGTGAAAATTTAGAACAGTCCTTCAATACCAAGACTACTATTTGCTTTCAAAAGTAGTAGAAGAAGTACTCAGATTCTTACCTATGCTATTGTGTAAAAATACTCTATTACAAGTAAAAGTCCTGCATTTAAAATGCTACTTCAGTAAAAGTACATAAGCATTAAAAGCTAAATGTCCTTAAAATATTAAAGAAATATTAAAATAAAATCTGCCCCTGTGACTAATTAATTATAATAAATTAAATTATTAATGCGGTTGTAACTTGATGTGAAGCTAGCTTTTTTGGAGTTTAATCCCGTAGTTCCCAACCTAGGTGTAGGTCCCCTCCAAATTGTCACAAGATCGATCAGAGATATCATGAGATGGACAGTGGAATTGCTACTTACTTACTATTTTGATTCGTTTTTAAAACCTTTGTCCCTTTGCTTTTTTTGGTTAAAAATTGGATCATTTTGCTTCTTTGGAATATAGTTTGTAAGTAACAACTATGTGACTAATGTAAAGGGGAAAGTCTTTACGGTGGACTTTCTAACAACTCATAGACATCTGGAACGTGACCAGGGGTTCCACCTAGAAACTGCTTTTTTGTAAGAGGACACAAGCAATATAGCGCGTTTTTTCATCTTTAACAATGTGCTTACTTTTATAAGCATATCATATGTTTTTTATGTAAAATTTTAATCTGAAAAGTAAGTAGTAATTGAAGCTGTCAAATTAATGTGATGGAGTAAAAAGTATAATATTTCCCTCTCAACTGTAGTGAAGTATCAAGTGCCTTAGAATGAAATTCCGCCACTGACTTTAATATCTGCTTAGCATGCTAACTATCAGTTTAACAAGCAAATTTCCAGTGCATGTAATCTGTAGTGAATATCTTTCAACCAACCCTAGCTAACATTAAATGAGTTTTTTAAGAAAATGTTTTTTAGACGACCAGATCGGTTCTGACCGCTGATAGTTTTTCTTCATGGCTGCTAACCACTTGTCTCTAGCTAGCTGTTAATCAATGCTGAAGAGCAGGTAGACAATAATGGAGGATTTATCTCAGTTCTTCACACCACTTAGTGCCCAATGAACACCTCCATACCACCTCCTCCCCTTTGTACCTTCTTACATTTTTTTCTTCACTCACCTCCCCCATCCCCTCAGCCTACTCTGTACCAAAGGCCGTGATGGAAACACCACTCCTGAGAGAGTTGTGGAGGCGGTGGAGAATGGGTTGGAATGAGGGACAAAATAGGTTGAGAGGGTCGTTAGATAGTGAGCAAGGGAAAGAGGTCAGAACAATGTTGCTGACATGGCTAGAACTGTTAGCGCACATAAGGGTTATTTTAATGTGTGTGTGTCTGACCTCCCATAGATCATAATAGTAATTTTTTAGCTGGGTCTTTGAAATTGAATAAGTTCACATGCACATTAAATACACAAGACCTTTTTTATATTTCATAAAACATCAGTAGCCACAACATCATATGCTGGATTCTCACTTTACAATGAATAGGCAGGCTTGCTTTAGGAGCACCATTATCCATGATGAATCACTGGGTTAATAGTCCACAAGGATTAATACTGGTTAGTGAAGTCCTGGACTGTGTAATGTTTTAGTGATGTAAGGAAAAGCTATGAGAAATGCAGGCGTGCTTGTATTTACATAGTACGTGAGGATTTACGTGCTTAGCTACATGCACACAAGAGAGTTGGTCATTTACTGGCTGCAGTGCTGAGCGATAAATTTGAGAGAAGAACTAGCTGGACCATTAGCAGAGAAGACTTACTCATTAGGTTGTGTGTTTTGTTTACATCCTTACCTTACCGCTTGTCCAGTTCACACTTCTCATGTACGGGACATGCTGTTGCTTGTATGCATCCCTTGACTTTTCATGCAAATTTATGTTTAAGCATACTTGTTTGTGTGCACGATGGGGAACACAAACATGTACACACACACAGGGGTGGAGGGAGACCTAGAAGTGGGGGTTTGGTGGTGGTGCAAGGCGGTGACAGAAATTGAGGGGGACGGGGTGGCAGCTGCAGGCTGCTCGGTGCACTGTCAGAGCGGAATGATTAATGAATGGCGGCCCCAGCTGAGCCTAACCTTTGGAGAACCGCACAGGACATCTGCAGAACTGTCAGCGCTCTGACAAGGACAGAGCTGAACAACCAATTATTTCGCCATCACTAAGGTGGGCTGTCAGCTTAATCCTAGCCATTCACTTAGGCAAGGACAGGCAAATTTCTCCTTTACATACACACACACCGAGCAGACCATGGTCCTGCATGGACACACACACACACACACACACACACACACACACAAACAAGTGAACAAACAGGCATGCATGGACAGGAACACATGCCCATGTGGACATGTACACAAAGTGGACTGGTGCACACACTCACATATTCACACACAGGCATAAGGTCCTGGACAAAATAGAGTTAACCCCTCCACTGCTGGTGGTGGCAACCCCATGCAGTTGACATATAGTAAGGAAAGCGGGTTGAGCAGGAGAGGTTTAATGATGACAAAACAGGACTGGTGGATGCTGGCTGGGACTGTGAGCTGGACATGGGTGGGGCTGCACACTGGGGAAGACACTATGTCTGGTACATGTTGAGAGGGAGGAGGAGCGAATGGACGGAGGGAAAGTGGGAGATAGAGAGGGAGGGCTGTATGCTCTCATGTCTGCAGGATGTATGTACATAAAAAAAATAAAAATATTAAGGTCAGAGGTCTCAAACAGAGAGCATGTTGAGAGTTGACCGGGAATATGATTGCATGTAAAACAAAAAAAATTCTGTATTCATCTTTTGTGTTTACATATAGCTATGATTAAAGCACATATTAGTCATACATACGTTCAATATTTAATGGTCTACACATACATACATTTATTCATTTAGCTGACATTTTTATCCAAAGCAACTAACAATTGATATGTGTGTCAGAGTTCCACGCCTCTGGAGCAACGAGGGATTAAGTGTCTTGCTCAGGGACACATTGGTGTCTCACAGTGGTCTCTCACACCAAAGGCATGTGTCTTATCCACTGCACCACCCACATTCTGGAGTTTGTACATTTTATACCCTCCAGTCTGGAAATAAAGTATTGATTGACCTTATGAATTATACAAAATAGATCCGGTTGCATTAAGGAAGATTAGAAAAAGAGTAGTTGAATAAAACATGATGATGAAGATGATCATGATACCAAATCATGTCATGTCAAGAAAAACTTTATGGAGTCTTAAGTACTTAAATAAAACCATTCAATTCAAGAAATCTTATGTTATTCTGAAAACAATACAGCTCCAAAGTCAGAAATTGAAGAGTGAAACATTTGATGTTATTCAAATACAAAGGAGAAACGGTAATTGCTATGAATATTTCTCCACTCTGTAAAAACAGGAACAAATCCTTTTACTATAATTAGGACTAATGAATATATGATCGCAGACCTATTGATTAAGCGGAGGGACTTCAATTATAACAAAGGTGTAAATGTGTTTCTGTTTACTTTCTTCATTTATCATCTGTATCTATGTGTGGGTGTAGGGCTTGGCCAGAGTTGAGTGCTGATGGACGGAATGAGTGACTGATTGGGATTTGATTGAGGCATTTCTGAGGCAATAAGGGATTGAGCGTGGCTACAAAACCTATTGACAGACTGCTGATGAAGCCAGAGAGAGGGAAGGGGGCGGGAGAGAGAGAAAGCTCAGGAAATTAATAAGGGGATAAAAATCAATTAACTTAAACATTGTCCCTCATCAGTGGCTAACCACATGTATGCATGTGTGACACTGTTGCATTTCCTTTCATATATCTGTGCCTGTGCTATAATGTATTTATCTAGAGTTACTACACAACAACGGGCAACAATGTTTTGGGTGGATTGACCTCTTGCTTGCAGACAATTAAAACATAAAATGCCAAGTCAAGTCTCTTGAATCCTAAACGCTGCTCGACTTTGAAGATCAGAAGAATCCTAATACCGCCGTACGATTAGCAATTCTAACAAATATGTTGGTGTCATCTACGACTTTGGTGTCTCATGTGAATGTAAAACTCCACTGACTTTGGTCAGCAGTTTTTGGTAGTCCACATTTTGAGTCCAGAGAGCAGTCAACACAAATTAACTTCAGTTATAATGGCACACTTCTACTATAAATATGTTAGAATTAGGTAAGTCCAGAGCCATTCCTAGTATTGGGACTGATCCAAGCATATTTTAATGGTCGCTTTGGATAAAAGCGTCTGCCAAATGAGTAAATGTAAATGTAATGAATCGGTATTTGTTAAAAAAAAGCTGATTAAAATCTGATCCTGTATTTTATCCTCCTTAGTGCTATAGTGCTGTAGCATACTGCTCTCTTTATTAACAGCCAGCTTCTACACTGGTAGGATTTTGCTCCTTATGCGAGTAAAAATTAAGAAGGTGTGAATGTGAACAAAAATTTTGTGGCATCAGTGCAACTGTTCTGAAACGAGCATTGGCAAAATACACAGATTTTCTATAAGCTAATCTCCAACAGTGACAAATCTGTTTTCTCTCCTATCATATTAGCAAAGAGCAGTGTACAAAACATTTAGATAGCAACTTCTCATTTTAGTGGTAAATGTTGCTTTCACTGCTTAAAATGACGTTGCTGGAGGAAGTTCATATCAGCTGTCAGTTTGGTCTGAATATGATACCTATTTTATCAACATTTAGGTAAATACAAGTATCAGATTGGATTTTTTATCAGCAGATACCCAATATTAAAAGATATTATACACAACATAACTGGGCCATTCCTAGTTAGAATAATACAGATGAAGAAGTGGATGGATTTACGGAGCAGTATTATAGAGACAGCTGTGTTTACAGTGTGTTAAAAGTGTGTGTGAACTGAGGTCTCAATCTGTTAGTAGTTTTTGGAGCTTTACCCTCGTGCACACTCATAAATGCACACACACACACACACACACACACACACACACACACACACACACACACACACACACACACACACACACACACACACTGTCAGAATGTAGTCATTAGATGCCTAGTCCTACTAACAGGGCTGTCTACTGTCCCAGACAAACTGCAGGAGGAGGTGTCTGGCTGCTTGCTTTTAAACTGGGTTAGTGGACCAGAGAGGGAGAGAAAGAATGAGAGAGATAGAGAGAGCATGAAAGAGAGTGCGAAAGAGAGAAATAATCTGAAGTCTAAAACTGGGACGGGGTACATGAGAAGAATTTTCTTAATCAATTGTGGTGATACTCCCTACTGTGTACCCCTTTATGCCACATGTATGAGTATGAGTGTGTGTTTTTTGTGAATGTGCTACTACGTGTGGATAGATGCAGACATCGTCTTGTTTCATGAAATGTCTATTTATTATCAAAAGTTTTACAGATGTCATTTTTAATGTTTTCATACTTTAACTCCACTGGCTTCCTATAATGAACTGCATATTTGTCTTATGCTTTGCTCACTTCAGTCTCCTGCCCTCGGTTGATTTAGGAGCCAAATGGCAGCCCATTAACATGTGAGAATGATTGTGCAGCCTTGGGGTTGTAGCGCGGCAACCCACAGAGAGGTTTTTTCGCCGCACATCTCTATGATTCTCAGTCTTTGCACTGTCGACGAGAGTTAAGCATCAAAGGCGAGAACTAACTATCCTCACCCTCAATCGCTCCCTCTGTCTCTTTTTGGCCTCTGGGTTCACACTGTAATTTGCTCTCTCTCTCTCTCTTGCGCTCTCCCGCTCTTTGTCTTTCTCTCTCTTTGTCTCTGTCTCTCCCTCCATCTCTCTCGGGGCTTGGGAATGGGGAGAGGGAGGTGGTGAGGTCAAAGTGAATCTTCTCCTCGCTGAAGATGATTATGTTTTAACCTGCCGTTATTCAAAGGAGCAGGCCCCGTGGCCATGAGCTGGCCGGCCAGCCACGTGTCGGCAATGAGGGGGCAACACCTCGGCTCCGTCACAGAGGAAGAGAGAGAGGGAGCGGTGCAGTCAAATGAACTCCCAGGGTCAAATGTACAATGCCTTGCTATGTGTTTCATGTGACTTTCTAACCCATAGATCCACTTGGCTGATGGATGCTTGTCGTTTGTCTAATGGCCTAGGTGTCCGATCTTGGACCCCAAAACTGATTATGGCTGCTGGTGACATCACTGGTATGGTAGACATTAGATTATAAAGTTGCAATAGAGGTAGATGTAAGAATGAGTCAAATGCTCCTGAGCATATTTGATGTACCATTGTATTTCTAGGAACATTGTAATGCCAGTGGTTATGCTGGGGGTGTTAATTAAAATCCAGCTAATTAGCAGCTAGCGTTGATTATTTGGTCAGTCTTGGCTAGTTTAGGTAATAGAGAACAATACCTCAAATGTGCTCTGTCTCAATGAACAGGGCTCAAGGCTTCTCAGAGAGAAAACTGTTGAGTCTTCCACCTTTATCTTTGTCCCTCCTGACTTTTCTTTAAGCCTCAGACTTCATATTCAGCAGCCCCAGGCTTGAGCTATCTGTCTCCTCCTTTTTCAATTAATTCTTTTAGAGGTGTGACACACTATATACTTTAATACACTTTCTCAGATGGACTCAAATCACATGTGCACACATCCTGTAGATGCACTTATACACACATGAGCACACACATGAACACAAAACATGTTTTAATGCACGCTACGCAGGCTACGCTCGCAGGCTATGCACGCAGGCCACGCACGCACGCATGCACACATGCACGCACGCACAGCTTTTAGCGTGGGTAACTAGGAAGTCATTGAGCACTTATTTGAAATCCACTGACAAGCCAATGTGAGGTGTGAAAACAGCTGTTTAAGTCACAACAAATCTAATGCACATTTCATCACTTCTTAAACAAGCCATCAGCAAGTCTAATGGAGAGCAGCACTCTATGATACATGTGCCTTCAAAGCATTTTCTTAAACATCAGCACTTAGCACATCCTCCCCACACCTCGGCATCATACATCTACTGTAAGCAGTGCTGCTGATAAGTCAAATTTATCATTTTTGAATTTCAGATGTATAAAACCAACAATGCTCTAATTGATAACACCAACAGCTGCCACGGTTTCTGTCGCTGGCACCTGATCTGCATGAAAATTATGTCTTAATCAGCGATTATGAAGCAGCATGTGCCAGAATTTTGAACGCAGCTTCATTTTCCTTCACTTCTTCTTTTTTGGAATGGGAAAACACGCCAGAGCCGTCAGTGTCACTCACGATTGGACCAAGCCAGCCGTAGGGATTCACCCTGCGTGTCTGTCTCAGGGTTTAAGACTTACTCTCTCATGACGCCTTACCATTTTAAACCTTATTTGGTTTGCAAAAGTGAAACTAAGCTCTTTCTCTGCCACTCTTTTTTTCCAGGTTCAATTTTTGGATTGCATAGCTTGAGACAGAGATAAGGGGGGATATGGGGATAACTTTTGGCGACAGTGGACAGCGGATTTTAAGAGGGGGTCACTATGGGGAGGGAGGAAGCAACAGAGGGAGAGGAGAAGAGCACATGGGAGGAGAAAGGGGATGGAGGTGTAGAGCCCGGACAGAGTTGGGAGTAGGTGGTGGGGGCTGAGGTTGGGGCTACTCCAGAGATTTTACAGAGCTTCAAAGGGAAGTGTTCTGCTTTGACTGACAGGCCCCTTGAGTGAAGGGGACCTGGTGGCAGGCGGCATACCACGATCCCAGGATGTCCTGCAGTCTCCATGGCACCCATCCCCCATCCAACCATATTCATCAAAAAGTGGGGTTGAGATGATGGGGGTCAAGATGCGTGGAAATAGCTGCAGTAGATTATTACTCTGTTTTTCATGGTATATTGTCCTTGGACCAAGCATAAGGACATGATGACTGCTGAGAATAGGAAAGAGGAAGGCTAGAATTCCAAATTAACATCTATGTGGAAAAGCATACAGTTCAATCAAGTGTTTTGTGGTTCCTGTTTAAGGAGCCCAAAAAATCCTGTTGCTATTTTACATTACATACTGCACATTCTTCTGTGAATCAGGACAGCATGTGTCTGATAGCTTATTATCAGAAAAAATACACTTGATTCTCACCCCATCGTAGGACTGGCCCGAATGTCATTTTTTGAGCTTTGAAGCTTCGATAGTAGTTAACAGCGATTAATCGAAGCTTTGCCGCTGTCAAGAGCTACAGCTACGTATTTGATAGATGTAAACAGAACAGCAAAAGAAGGATAAATGTCCAAGATGTTCCGGCATTGACACGAGTGAGGGAGAATCTGATGGTGGAGAGATAACGGCAGCTCATTAATGTCTGTGTGTGTGTGTTTGTGTGTGTGTGTGTGTGTGTCTGTGAGAGAGAGAAATAGAGAGAGAGAGAGAGAGAGAGAGAGAGAGAGAGAGAGAAAAAGAGAGAGCGTTCTGTTTAATTCTCACAGCGAAGGCTAACTACAACAGCAAGTTATTATTACCAACACTTTGTTTATAACTGTGTTATGTCTCGGCTAGTAGACCCTAGTGCAGGACTAACAGAATGAGTATTTAAATAAAAGAGGAATATTTACAGCGGGGTTGAAGGGATGGGATATTGAGTCGAGGAAAAACGGAAGATTAAGTGCGTGCCGAACTGGTTTGGCAGCTGCTATGCAGAGCAGGTTGGAACTATACCTGAGAGTCCAGACTGAGAGGCTGAACTAAGCAGGTCCTGAGCAGAATATGGGAATAGGCTTATATTAGACAGACGGGCATCCAAGGAGGGCAGACGGGATGATGCTATTTCCGGTAGCAGGACTAAAAGAACACGTTTTTATGCGTTATCACTTTTAACTTTTATTAAAGCCTACTACACGTCTTCTTCAATCTGCCTAATGTTTTAAATGTGTTCATTATGTTGTTAGTTTGTTGTAGCCTACAGTTTAGGCTACTAATTAACTTTAATTTTGCTTTCCCTTTGGTGTGAACTGGAGCATTATGGTCACTACTGTGAGCGGATGTCAGGCGTGTGAAAAAACCCTCAACATTCGAATCTCAAAATTAAAAAGCAAATGTGTACCCAACGATCGAATATTCAAATATTCGGGTCCAGCCCTACCCTACTGGTTAATTTGTTTTCACTTGGTCCCTCACATATTATATAAGCGAATCCTTACCCTCACTAAGATAAAAAGTGCAGCCTTTTAGAATAAAGGTGTCACTGTGGCTGCTTCTTTGATATTTTACAAAAATATGACAATTGGTTACAAATTTGTACCTACAATTACATACCAAGAGCTTTTATTATGGTTGGAGAGGTACCTGTGGTGGTAAAATCTGTGAGCACTGTGCTCTGTGAGGTATAAAAATGTACGCCCTTTGTCACAGTATTTCTGAGAGTGCATCATAACCACTGTACCATAAATGTCTGTTTTGGGGCCAAGATAAATGACACCATTTTTCCTGGCCTTATACCCAGGTTGATAGATGAGAGCAGGAGGGCTGTGTTTAAATGTGTCTCAGTAAACACTGTTAGGCCTGTGTAAACAGCAGTACATTGATCAGCCCTCTATTCATGATCAGCACGTCTCTACCTGCACTGGATTAGTCAACATACCGACCGATCTGTTTGCTCCACTGTAAACTGAGGCCAATGTCAATGCCAAAGCCTAATTGGAATACTGCACACTGTTGGGGCACGGTTGCGCAAAAACTAGTGATATACTGGTCTGGAAGAACCTTGTATTCCTAAACATATATTGTAATATCAAAATGAAATTCATTATCTCTTTAATATTCCACAAAGTAATGAACATAATAAAGATTCAGATGACATAAAATAGAGCATGCATACTAATGTGAAGCCTATAACCCCACTGCTAATGATACTTCCTAGGAAGTTAACACACTCCTCAAAGACAACAGACAATCCAAATCACTCCTTTGCTTGTTCAACTCCTGTAGTGAGTATCTACAATAACAAGTGTGACAGTGTTAGTGGAAACCCCGGATCCATGAATATAGGCTGGTGCCACTAACAGCCATTCACTGAGCTCCTCAGAGGAATGGACACCACTGGTTAGCTAGGCAGTGGATACTGTGTTTAGCAGAGAAAAGAGAGAGAGTGACAGAGATGGAGAAAAAGAAGGAGCAGGAGAGAAAGAGGCATCGAAGCGTGGAGGGCAGCTGCATTGTATCACCCCATTTTAGCCCATTACACTATGTATAGGGGCCTTCCCCCCCCCCCTTTGCATGGTAATTATTTTCCAGCCCAAAGGTAGCTGCAGGCAACGTCAGCCACTGCGTCAGGGCCCACTGCATTAGCCGGCCATTGCATTATTTATTTGTGCACGGGCAGCCGGATGGATACCCCAAATCCGCAGAGACTCAGGGGCCTCTCAAAGTCACCTCGTGCATTGTGGGAGGCAGTTTCGTCCACTTGGAAAGCTTAGGCAGAGAGTTGCTCAAGGGCAAAATGGTATCTAGGCGTTGGAAGACACGTGTGTGGGAGTACTTAGCTAGGTGTATAATGTATTCAGAAATAGGTCAGAGGTTTAGTAACTGCCCTCACTTATGCAAGTACCAAGTGTGTAGGGTTCATTGTGACACACTGGATGACCATCTAAGGAGTCCTATAGGACATCATTGAGTACAAGTGTAGTAAAAACCTATAAATAGAGGGTCATACAGTTCACACCGCCTAAAGGCTTTTGTGTAGCTATAGATGGTCACATGTAGTCAGTTACCCCTGGGTGTCATAGGTAAATAGATTTGATTTCAATGTACAGGATCAGCTTTTACATTATGCCACTCACCCCTGTGTATCAATGAAGGGTTATTACACCCAAATACCAGTGGGCTGGGTAAGGTCACAGCATGTTGTGCTTATGTGGAGAGGTAGAGCGACACGGCTCACTGATTGTGACGTTTGGGAGGTAATACCCTGGCGTCCCCTTCTGTACTACAGTGCACACATGGACACACAAAAGCACCCACAAAAGCACCCACATACCGCTCTGTCAGACATGAACCCCTGTGACCTGTCAGCCCTGACCAATCGCATCGGAGCTCCCGGAATGACAGCTGAACCACTGTCCCTGTCATGGCTCCTCAGTGTAGAAACACATACATGCACACAAACACACATATCCGTTACAACAGCGATGCAGCATCAACATCAACATCAACTCCCGCTGGCCCCTTGGATCTATCTCTCTGTCTCCCCTTGCCAGGCAGCTCGACCGCACGAGATGCTCAGGCGGCCTTATGACATGACAGTGACAACGTACTGATGCTCAGGAGAGCACCCACAACGCCATCCACTTCACCCTGCACCACACATCCCCCCTTCCTTTTCTCTCTGTTGACCCTTTAAGGAAGAAGAGCCATGTTTCGTTCTCTCCCTCTTTCACTCACTATGGCCAAGGGTAGAGACAAATTTAGATTATTCAAGATAAATGTTTGAGTTTTTGCCTCTCATAGACCACACTGTATATTACTCCCAGCTGAGTCTTGACATGACCAAAATTACAAACATTTTTACTAATAAAGTATAGCTAAATAGGTAGGTAGGTAGGTAGGTAGGTAGGTAGGTAGGTGAGAGGGGGGTTATGTAGGTAGGTAGGTGAGAGGGGGGTTATGTAGGTAGGTAGGTAGATAGATTAATGTCTTAGAATGAAAATAAAATGAGAAAGGAAGACAGACAGAGAAAAAGAGTCAGTGATAGAGATAGTTAGACTTTGCCCTGGTGCCCGGCGTTTCCTCTAATGGGAGCTGACACTGCTGAAGCAACCCGGATGGACTGAGGGGAAGACCATCGTATTGCAAGCGGCAGACCTCCCAATTATTTTTCTGGCTGATAAGTGCTGGTGCTTGTTTAAGGCTGCAGCATGGATGGAGGGATGGGATGAAGAGGGAGAGATGGCAGAAAAGGATGAGGAGGAAAAGAGGGGATGTGGCTGGGGCTGGGCTGCATGGCTGACAGGTCTTGATCTGGCTGGCTGTCACACACAACCTAAAACAGGGTTTCCCCAGGGGTTATACATACACATACATATGTGCACACACACACACACAAGAACACACAACTTGCATGCACATCATGCATCATGTAAGCATGTGGAAACAGACAAGAATGTACACACATGTGTATACAAACATGTCACAACATAGATACACACACTGTTTACATGTCAGTGCATATTGTATGGATCACTGTGAATGACAGTTTGGACTTACAGTGTATACCCCTGTATTTATAACATGTAATTGTTGCTGCATTACTTCTGTCACATGCCATTTACAATTTCTGCTGAAGCTGTCTGATCCAGACTGCCTGAGAAAATGTTCAATGAAATAATAAAACATGTTTATCAGCATGACAGAGAACACATTTTGTGTTTCTTTGTATTTAAGAGGCTTTTCATTGCGGTAATTAATTTGATGATGTAAACGACTGAACAATTAAAAGCCTATTTATACCAATTTGTCTGTGTCTGTTTACACCATCCTCTCTGAACTGAAAGGTTTCTAGGTATTGCATATTCTATTTTCATTATTGATTAATCTGTCGATTATTTTCACAATTAATCAATTAATCGTTAAGTCTACCAAATGTCAGAGATATCTGAAAATTGTTCATCACAATTTCCCATAGCCAAAAGTAAAGTCACTTTTTGTTCATCCAACAGTCCAAAATCCAAACACTTTTCATTTACTAGAATAAATGACAAAGAAAAGCAGCAAATCCTCAAATTTCAGAAGCTGGACATTTAACTAATTGATTAATCAACATACCATTGCAGCTCTAAAAATTTAAATTACATTGTGTGTAAACCATATATTTGTGTTGTGAGCTCACATGAGCATATGTGTCCTTGAAAAACAATTTACTTTTGTAAATTGTCTTGTATCCACTCTTTATTTGTAATATTGCAAAATCCGTATACCTACCAAATACATGGTAAAATAAGCAGTGTTAAACAAAAGGCTTTGTGATTATAGGGCCTTTTTGAAGAGTATAAAACTCAACTGAGTAAATATATGATACACAATATTTATATTGCTTACTGTTGGCTTTATGATGATTGTCTGCTGGATCAGTATCTGATTTGCTGTGGATTTAAGGCTGCAGGATCTAGGATTTGCTAAAGGCTTGCTGGACAAGGAAGAAGGAAAGAAAGAAAGCGAGCTAAGCGAATAAACTGTATTTCTGTGCATATGTGTGTAGAACCCGCAGTGGCAGTTGCATATGCTTGAAGAGCTCAGTGCCGCCACTTTTTGCCACTCTGTTTGAGCAGGAACAGAGCTGTAACAAGCATGAAGCACAGAGTGAGAGCATTGAGCTGTTAGAACAGGAAGACACTCATTTGCTCCTGGATGGCGGTCGGTCTGTGTGTGTGTGTGTGTGTGTGTGTGTGTGTGTGTGCGTGTCAGCAGGTAATGAGAGGGCATGCTTGTATTCAAAATTATTTAATGAGTGAAAAAAATCCATGAAGTTTGAGTACAATTCATTCCAAAATAAGACTTTTCAGAAATAATTATATACTTCATATCAGACATACTTCACATCAGAGAAATTGTTGCATCAATCACATCAGCCCAAATCACGCAACGGCAGTTCCTTAGTGTCAGCTCTTGTCTAAACAGCCGTGGTATCCGTGTCATGACAGCCTATAATTTGCCTCATGTTAGCTTAAATGAACGCCATAATAAGGGTTATCCAATCCATGCTAAGTGTCATAATCTAGAGCAGAGTGGCTGTATTACGTTGGTGTCATTGCTGTGCTGTTAATGCCTCAGTGATCACAGCTACTGCTAACATGGCCCACAGCCAGAAAAGACTGAGTAGTATCAGAGGAGAGGAGTTGTCTGTTTGATTTCTTATCCGCCAATAAAACCTATCACTGTTTCTCCCAAACAACTTTTCCCAAAGATTTCTTTTTATATTTTTTATTACACCTACTTTCTCCTCAGTATAGAAAAAGAAAAAACAAGCAAGAAACCCTTCCTCAGTCTTTTTACAACTCATACTGTGTATTTATTACAGCTCCTTTCATTATCACGTTTGATACTCTTTATGCATTGCCCAAGAGGAATTTTCATTTGCCTAGCTGGGGTGCAGCTTCAGCATCTTTGCTGTGCTCCCGGTGTGGCTAGGGGTTAAGTAAGTATCATTCAGGGATGCCTCTACTTGTATGGCCATATTGAGGAACAAATCTGAGTCCCTTTGGGTGAAAAACTCACTAACTGCTGCACTAACCTGCCAACTTTACCTATTGTATAGCCCCTTGTATTTCAGTGTACAAAAACCACTTTGGGATACTTAGTTGTGCAGTTTCAAGGTCCCCCTGGTGAAGAAGCCTTTATGTGTGCCTTCTCTCAAGTAAGAGTCGCTCCTTTTGCTTTAATTACAGTAAGTACAGCAGACCCCCCAGGCTTGTTTAAACAGATCAACCAGCAGAAGAAAGAAGAAAATGCTAATTGGTTCCATAATGTTGCTGACCATGCTAGTTCCTTAGCACCGCGGAGTTTTATTGACATAAGAAGGACAATAGGAATCTGTATTCAAATGACTTGCATTGCCCTTGTGTTTGGGTGCAGCTGCTGCTGCGTGGAGACCTCTACCTACCACATATTTTTATTGTATTGTTAGACAGAGTGAATTTAGACATGACTGGTTGAGGGAGTCAATATGCGTTTGTGTGTACCTGTTTTGTTTCACATCTAAGTGTGTCGAAGCCTGTGGGATTTCAGTATTAGGGTGTGCGTTGCTGTTTTACATGTGTGAATATTGGAAGAAAAAGGTGTGTCTGCATTTTCCATTTCTGTGTGCCTGTGTGTATGCATGCGTCAACTCCCCATCCTCGACTTCAGAGCAATGCAGAAAGCTTCTAATGCAATCCATGTTTCTGAGCCGAGAAGCTGTGTGTGCGTTTGTGTGTGTGTGAGAGAGAGAGAGAGGAGAAAGAGTCAGAATCAGGATCAATACTATTGACCTGTTTACCTTGGTGCCGAGCATACGGGCCAGCTCTCCGGTTTACCACTTGAAACATTAAAAACAGACTATTAGTAATACTTTGGTCCTTCTCTGTACTGATTGGATGACCTGCACTGGGGCAGTCCACCTAACAGACATGAACAGAGGAGAGAGACAGGGGTGAGAGGTGGAAGAAAAAACAGGGTTAAAGAGAGAGGGAGACAGACCCTGAATCTAATCCCCTTGACTTAAAGCCATCAGGTTTCGCCCATGTCTCGATGCTCGCCTCTAGACCTGATGTGGTCACTCAACCCTATCGAGCTGCAGGGCATTGTGGTCCGTCCGTCCGTCTCTGCCACACTCACCCCCCTCCACCCTCAGGCGCTTTTGTGTTCCCGGCTCCCCCCCTCCTCCCCCCTCTTCTTTTCTTGTCCTCCTCCACACCACCAAAACAGAATTTCTTTAAATGCTTAATTTTTCCCCCCTTTGGCTTCCTTTTTGCAAGCGCCCTCTCACTTGTTTGTCCATCGATTTTTTTTATCCCTCTCCAGCCGCTGCCCCCCTCCGCCTCCTTCCCGTCGTCCTCCTCCCTCTCTTTCTTTTGCCTCTCCCCCCCAGCTCGTCGTCTGCATCTCCCAAGCCTCTCCCACTCTCCTCTGTTGTTGATGCAAACTGATTTATTTATTTATTTTAAGCTTGTTGCCCAGGTAATTTGTGGCAGGTAATGACTTTCAGTGAATCTACTTTGCGCTCTTTGAATTCTTTTTCCAACCTTTGCATCATCCAGGCCCATCTCCCTGCACATCCCCTTTGTCCCATTTGCTCTCCTACTTTTTTTCCCCATTTCCCTCTTTTACCACCTTACTGTCTCTCCTCCTCCCTCTCCTCTCTGCTCTCTGCCAGTGTATTTTTAATTCCCCTAGATATTGGTGGTGCACGGTACATGCATCTGTGTGTGTCCCTGAAGCCCACCTGAGGAGGTGATTGACACCTGGCCCTCTGCTGTGGAGGCCTCTCACTCCTGTTTTCCTCCTTTCCCATCAGCCCCCTTCAATCTTTTCTCCCCCTTCTCCAGCCATTGTTCTTGTGTCCATCAGGGCATTGGAGGAACAGCACAAGTCTCTGGGAGTATGGAGGAAGGAAAGTAAGGTTTCTCACAAAAAATGATCCCTGCATGTTGTTGAATTGAGAAGGTAGGGAAAAGAGGGTGAACAAGGGTGGTATGTGTTTGTGTGTATGAGTATAGAGGTATGTGCACCTCACTTCTGAGTTTGGTAATCAAAAAACAATAAATGTTTAGCACACTGGGTTTTCTTGACACTGCCTATTTATGCAGACATGTACTCTGGTTCTTACTGAGACCCTTGAACAAAGTGAGGATGGTATTTTTAATATTTATCAGATATCTAGAAGCAGCAGCATTAAATAGCAATTCTTTATTGTTTTTGATGGAAATGCAGTGTCATAATGAATGAGTTTCTCTACAGTGTGAGTGTGATGGGCAGGTGTCAGTGTGTGGAAACCAGCTGCCTGGTACATCCAGGAGGGGACAGTAGAGAGCAGGGAGACCACATCTGCCTCCCTTTTATCCAGGAGGAGGAGGAGAAGGGAATGAAAAAGGAACATGAGCAGAAAGACCCTCTTCACCTAACAATAACTACCAACAATTAAGGAAGGAGATATTTTAGTGTAGATCAGAGGAATGGAAGAAAGAGACAACTTCAAACTTCAAAAATGACACATGGCACTTGTAAACCAAGTGGTCACACATAGACACATATAGACACACCCATACATACTCTAGTACTAGTACTTCCTTTTGGCATAATCCAGAGGTCAGGGCAGAATTCATCTCCCTTAATCATGCAGATGAACATGACCTTGGCCGGCCTTGGCACCCGGTCACATCAGCACCCTCATCCAGCCTAGCTTTGCATCTCTGATTGTGTTAAATCATGTTTCCCTATCATCAGCAGACACCGGATGGACAGCATCCTTCTCTAAGCACATCCAGAAAAGGATAATTGCCAAGACCTTTAAAAGCCTTTCAAAAAGAAATGGGAAAATCAACATAATTCAGATGAAGGGGATCGGAGATGTAAAGTAAAGTATGCCAGGCAATATTGTGGGGTGGAAAAAAAAGATGCAAGAGTTTTAAAACGGTGGGTCCTTGGCATTATTATGATGATGCGTTTAGCCATGCAGAGTGGGCCAGCCCATTGGAGGGCCCCTAAATGAAGAGGCTGACCTTCAACAAGCCCTCTCTCTGTTCATTAGCCACGTGGTGCTTATCTACAATAACACTGCTGAGGAGAATATGAGGCCAGCTGGCCCAGCCAAAGTCAATGATGCACTACAGGTGGAAATATGAGTGTCTGAATTTAGCTTAGGGTGCTGGACTTTTGCCCTCTTACTCCTACTGCCCCAATCTCCCCAAAGCCCTATTAAAAAATAAAAAGTCATCTACATACAGTATATAATATCAAGGTAATTTTTAACTTAACTGGTGGAATTATAAGAGTGAGAGTGTTAAGGAAGTGAGACAGAGTACACTTTGTTGTGTGCATACCTTTGTTTGTATCTATATATGTAGAGTAGAGTTTAAACTAAAATAACAAAGGTACTTTTACTCTAAATAAGCACCTGTATAGCATGTAGCTTTTATGGATGGATCATGTAAAATGTACAATTTAAGATGAGTGATCAACATGGCCTGCTATTTTATTTGTTTCTCATTCCCAGACACAAGTGGGCCAGCTCTCCCATTAGGATTGCTCACATGGTTTGATGGTTGGCTATGTACTGGATGAGGAAGAGGCTTTCCAGATATCTGCCTGATAATATAACTACAGTACGTACCCAGTGCTATCTGTAAGTGGCAATGTTAAAAGTAAGAGTGCAAGTAGGCAAAATTCAACAGTACCAGGTCCTCCCATACCAGGTATTATAGGTCCGATGCAGCACTGATATGGGGATTGGGAGGGGGGTAAATAGATGAATAAAGAACAGAGAGGGGGAGAGTAGACACAGAACGTGGTCGATAGTGTCAAAAGCAGATGACAGATCTAAAAGAATGAATATTGATCTTTAGGGGGCCTTTACTCTGGCGACCTGTGGGAGGTCAGCTCGCGTAATTAGACCAGTGGAGGTCTAACACTGAACTGAGGATGGGGCTTGTGTTAGAAGGGAAGGCTGGAGCTAGGAAGGATGTTGGAGACAGTATCGTACACACAAGCGTGGTCTGTTTCCACGCCCATAACTGTGCAACCTTGCTGTTGGACATGCCGTCGAGACAGTGGCTAATCATCAGCAATAAAAAAAATCTTTATTAGTCAGAATCAGAATATGCTACCCCTAATATCTTAAAGAGGTGGTATTATGCTCATTTTCAGGTTCAAAATCTTATTTAGGAGTTGTACCAGAACAGGTTAACATGGTTTAATTTTAAAAAAACACCATATTTTTCTCCTCTCCTCTTTTCACCCTATGTGTTGAACGCTCCGCTTTTGAGCTACAGAGTGATGCATCTTACTTGTACAAAATCTTTGTTGGGAGTTGCACATGCGCAGTTCCCAGATAAGGACTACTAGCTGCTTCACACTGCGACCGTAACCTAGCAGATGGTATAAGTTACTCACAAGTCCACAACCACACAGCATCATTGTTCCACATCTTACCATAAACCACTACAAAAATCACCATATTTCAACTCAATTTTACATAAAAATTGGCCAGACAATTTGAATGTTTGCTCAGTAGCTTTAACATCAGGTGTAACATTAGCATTATAAAAAAATGGTTGCTGTTTGCAAGCAGTTCAGAGCAGAGTTTTCTGTGTGAGATGGGAACTCCCTTTGGGCTGGACTTTGGGCTTTTTCAATTTGCAAACCTGTTACATGCACAAAAAAGATATATGACTCAATAAAGGAGAGGGGAAAAGCCAAAAAGCATAATACCACCTCTTTAAATAAAGTTTTTCAACATGCTCCCCATCTCCTTTCAGTATACATGGAGTGAGTAGTGGTGCAATATAAAATGATTCTGTTGTGGGAGCATTATTTGATAGGGGATCAGAATACGCTACCCCTGAAATAATGTGATAATATAATAAAAAAAACAGAAGATGTCATAATACTGTGAGAGTTATAACTTTATGGAATTGCAAAAGGGAACACATAAAGTAGCATTTTTCGATAGGGCAGAGCAACTCGATAGAGTCTGCTATCGATTTGCGCTACGGTAGCATTTTTCGACAAGGCAGCATATATCGTCAGAACACCGGCTCTGCCAGAGCTACGGTGAGTAGGCAAGGCAAGGCAAGGCAAGTTTATTTGTATAGCACATTTCAACAACAAGGTAATTCAGAGTGCTTTACATAAAACATAAAAGCAACAGGGAAATATAAAAAAGTTTAAAAGCAACATAGGGAAATTAAAAAATAATAAAAGGGCACAATAAGGGTTAAAAGAGTTAAATGGAAAATAAAAACAGGCTGAGGGGTTGAGCAGATAATTGAGTTACAATTATTTTGAAAAGAGAATAAACAGAGAAGTACACTTAATCTACTCTCTCTAGCTAGTCTGTACTCGGGTCCATAGCAATCTTTGGGTCCACTGAAACTCCAAAAACCCTCGGACACTACAGAGAAACCAGGACATGTCTGTCCGCAGGCCACTTTGATCCAGTCATACTGTGGACCCACCTGCGCGTTTACAGGTGGACAGAGGTTGCTGCAAATCACTCAGGCGCGAGATTTAAGACCACTTCCTTCTCTCTGTTCAATCTCACTCTCATTATCTTTTCACTCAATTACCTACTCTAACTTACCTACATTTCTCACTGTGTAAATATTTAATTAAAAGCAATGGTAAAAAGCTAAAAACAAAGAAAAAAAAATAGGACAGTAAAAGTTATAGTGCAGTGTAAGTTATCAATCTACTAGTTAAAGGCAGTGGTAAAAAGAAAGATCTTAAATATTTAATTAAAAGCTATGGTAAAAAGAAAAGTCTTCAGTTAATTTAAAAGAACTGACAGTTTCTGCAGACCTGCAGTTATCTGGGAGTGTGTTCCAGATATACGGAGCATAATAACTGAACGCTGCTTCTCCTTGTTTAGATATGACTCTGGGGACAGAAAGCAAACCTGCCCCAGACGACCTGAGAGGTCTAGATGGTTCGTAACGAAGCAGAAGATCAGAAATGTATTTTGGCCCTAAACCATTTAGTGCTTTATAAACTAACAGCAGGATTTTGAAATCAATTCTTTGACATACAGGAAGCCAATGTAAAGAACTCAGAACTGGAGTGATGTGATCCACCTTTTTGGTCTTAGTGAGGACTCGAGCAGCAGCGTTCTGAATCAGCTGCAGCTGTCTGATGGATTTCTTAGGGAGCCCTGTAAAGACACTGTTACAGTAGCCGAGTCGACTGAAGATAAATGCATGGATAAGTTTTTCCAGGTCTTGCTGAGACATAAGTCCTTTAATCCTTGATATATTCTTCAGGTGATAGTAGGATGACTTTGTAATTGTCTTAATGTGGCTCCTCAGATTCAGGTCTGAGTCCCTACACCAAGATTTCTGGCTTGATTTGTGGTTCTTAACATTACAGATTGAAGTCGAGCGCTGACTTTCAATCGTTCCTCCCTGGCTCCAAAAACAATAACTTCAGTTTTATCTTTGTTCAACTGAAGAAAATTCTGGCACATCTAGCCGTTGACCTGCTCAATACAGTTACTCAGCACCTGTATGGGATCATAGTCCCCTGGTGAAATGGTTATGTAAATCTGTGTATCATCTGCATAATTATGGTAGCATATTTTGTTGTTTTTCATAATCTGAGCCAGTGGAAGCATGTAAATGTTAAACAAAAGAGGCCCCAGAATGGAGCCTTGGGGAACTCCACGTCATTTTTGTCAGCTCAGATGTGTGATTACCTATAGACACAAAGTAGTCCATGTTCTTTAAGTAGGATTCAAACCGTTTTAGTACTGTGCCAGAAAATCCAACCCAGTTTTCAAGTCTGTCTAGTAATATGTTGTGGTCGACCGTGTCGAATGCAGCACTGAGATCCAATAATACTGAAATTCTGCCACTGTCAGTGTTTAAATGGATGTCATTGAAGACCTTAACAAGAGCTGTGGTGTGGTCGAAAACCTGACTGGAAGACATCAAAACAGTTATTTAGTGCCAAGAAAGCCTTGAAAAACAGTCTTTTCAATGATTTTACTTAAAAATGGGAGATTTGATATGGGCCTATAATTGCTCATTAGTGACCTGTCTAGATTGCTCTTTTTTAAGAGTGGCTTAATGACTGCAGTTTTCAGGGCCTGTGGGAAAAAACCTGAGAGGAGAGACATGTTGACAATATCTAGTAGATCTGAGGCCATGCATTTAGAAACATTTTTGAAAAAACCTGTTGGCAGAATATTAAGGCAACATGAGGAGGATTTCAGATGTTGTATTATGTCCTCCAGGTTTTTAAGGTTTATAGAATCAAATTGTCTCATGCTATATGAATTGTTTTTAAGTGGACACAGGGACAAGACATATCCTGTTACTGGCATGGAGGCACTGATTGCTTGTCTAATTGTTTGAATTTTGTCTGTGAAGAAGGAGGCAAATTCATTGCAGGCCCTGGTGGATAGAAATTCAGAGGCTACAGACACAGGAGGGTTGGTTAGCCTGTCGACAGTAGCAAACAGGGCACGTGCATTATTAGTGTTTTTGGTGATGATGTCAGAGAAGAAGGACTGCCTTGCATTTCTTAGTTCTAAATTATAAATGCAAAGTCTCTCTTTATAGATGTCATAATGAACCTGGAGATTTGTTTTCCACCACCTGCATTCATCTTTTCGACACTCTCTTTTTTGAGATCTAACCAGCGTGGCATTTCTCCTTGGAGATCTTCTCCATGGAGTAGCTCCCTAGTTCCTGGTAGCGCTCATACATGTTAATTTGTCAAGTCTATGAGTATATGACTTAAATAATAATAAACACAGCCCTCATCACTTCTCCTCTCCTGAAAACATTCATACCAGACTTGCTAACCCTCCCGTTTTTCACTGCACTCTCCCAGGTCACAGCAAGATGTTTCATGTTACAGTAGGAGAGTGGTGGAGGCTAACGTAATGCAGACTGCCCTGATTGTAGATATATTCTGAAACAGTGCGGCACTTCTTGTGAAGAGTCCTCATTTCTCCCTAGTTCATTACTTCTAAATATTATTTAGCATAACTTACAGCAGCTAACGCTGCCTGCTGCTAAATTAGCCACAAAGCCAATGCCATGTTTATCTGTGGAGGAGCACTAACATTAATGAGTGATTAAATTATAGGCTAGTATTTGACGTATTCTAAGTATATCCTTGAGCTGCTCGTCTCTAGTTACAGTTGGTGTGTCAGAAATTATTAAACCAGAGCGGACTTGTGAATAAACGTGACCTGTACCAGAAACTAACACGGCTTCCTGCCTAACAAAGTTTTCTAACGTTACTTCTTCTTTTGAATGTGAAACGTTAGTGTGAAAGCTCAAAGTTGCAGGTCCTCCTTCTAGACCGTCATGTAGTATTAGATTAACAGCAGTGTTGCCTCTGTGTCACTGTATCATAGACAATATGTTTTAGAGTGGCAGATGATATGTGAAGTAATAACTATTGCATAACAAAATATATATATATAATTATTTGCCTATGTAGGAGAGCCCTGTTTATCATTATTATTATAACAATGACATTAGATATGATATATGGTATTATTCTTGGTAGTAATAGCATTTGTAGTTGTTGTTGTTTATTAGTAGTAGTCCTCCATAATTTAAAAGAAATCAAATATTAAAAAAAAAAAATCTGTAGTTTTATTTGACTCTTATTCATCAAAACCTTGATATATTTTGTTGTACTTTTGTTCAAAATACTATTTATAACAATACATTTTTTTAAATTTATTTTTATACTGCATTATGTCATGGTATTTTAGTATGGTCTCAACATAACAACATTTTAGGGATAACCTTTGTTTATGCCATGTGTTTCTTAAAATAAGGGGAAAAAAACAATATCGGCCGATATATCGGTTATCGGACTTAAAAATCCCATATCGGTAGGGCTCCAATAAAAACTACTAAAATGATTACAAATGCTTAACTTTGTGCAACAATTTTGCCCCAAATGCCTCCCACTGTTTCTTTTAATCTCTTGATTCAACTTGGGCTTTCAAAATTCCTGAGTTCCTGTTGTTTTATTAGGCTGTAAAAGTATCTTTTTTTTTTTAAATATAAAAAATGTGTGCTGTGCCAGTGGGTTTGTGTGGCAGGAGTTGAAGTGGTACATGTGGGCTCAGTGTGACATGGATAAGGTGTTGTTTATTGGAGCGGTCTGGCAATGGATTAAAGTCTATACAACCCCAGGCACTGCTCAACAAGGACCTGCTTGATGATGGCAGTTAACTCTTGCTGAAAATGTCTCCCCCTGTGTCTATTTGTCTGTCTATCTTTCAGAGAGTGGTATAAATACACACATCAATCTGGTTCCTACAATCCTGCACCCTAACACGGATGAAGATAGCTGCACAATTGCATTCCCAAGCATATGAGCAAAATGGACACACACAAAGATGGAAGTACATGCATAGGCCCATACGCAGTCCTGCACACACCCAGAGACACACACATACGCTGTCTCTTTATCTGTCTGGCTGTGGATAAATGCAGGCAGCAGAGACTGAGTGTGGCTGTAATCCGTGTATCATTGGCTTTATCCACTGCAGAAGCACTGCTCATTTAGTGCTCCACAGCCTTAGTAATGGGTCCCTGACACACACACACAGAGCACACACAGTACACAATGTAGTGCATCCGACCCACATGCTTTGCCCTCTCTAAGACGTTACTGCTCACTGGTTGACCCTCAGTTTAGACCCACATATGCACACATGTTTATATAAAGATAAAGAAGCATGGCTGTACTCACAAGCTTGCACACCTACACGCTCACAGACACACACATCGGTAGCAGTGTGGTTGTCACCGCCCGGGGACGTCTCATGGTAAGGTGAACTCGGAGTGAACCTGCACCAAACATAAATAACATCTTTCTCTCATCTCTCCCTAGCCCCCTCAGCCCTTCTTCCTACCCTCACTCTCTTTTTCTCTCTTTCTTTCTCTTATGTCCCTGCCTGTTCCTCCCTTCCAGTTTTCTTCACTCTTTCATGTGAGCGGCGATACGCAAAGCGTAAGCATTAACACAAAGGGTTGTTACAGAGCTCGCAATACCCACACATAAACATAGTCTTGGAAACACCTGAGGTCATGCCTTGAAGTACCCTTGCTAGCACACGGCAACTATATGCCAACATTGCCACAGTCACATCAAAGTGACTTTCAAAAGACTTCAGATCATATTTTATTAGATTATGTCTTAGATCTTTTCCTGGCCAAAATTGTTTCTACTACTCTTGCCTAGTTGTTTCTGCAACAGTAAATTCATCCCACCTCTAAGCAAAGTGCCCAGGAACACAATCAGAACACACAATGCAACATCTATCACTAATAACCTACCACCTCCCCATGTTTCTAGCTATTTATATCAGAGAATTCACCCTTTCCCCCCCTCTTTATCGCTGTTGGTCCGTATCCTTGGTTCCCTTGCTAGCACTTCCTGTTAACACACGAAGCATTTATTGATAGGCCATTCCCATTAGTGCTGTTTACCTGTCAGGGCCCACTGCACTAATGAGAGAGCTTTGGGGAGAAAAAATGAGTAGGGACGGTTAACCGCTAATGGATGTTTACAGCCTCCCTGGATACTACTGTGTTTGCCGCCACCTCTGCTGGAACCACTATCACCAGCCCCAGACCCGTTCACCGGCTAATTGGTATAGCGCTGAAGAGCCAGCCTGGGCCTATTTGATTATCATGGGATTAGGATGGGTGGAGAGAGCATGGTAAAGGAAGGAGCCAGATAAGTAGGGGGAGGATTGGCATTAGAGAGTGCAAGTTGTATTTGGGGTCGTGGGCCTAATCAATATCTAGAAATCAGGGGCTTTGGAGGGGCTGAGTGCAGACTTCAGAGTGGGAGGTAGATGGGGGTTTGAAGGGGTATGTATGAGGGTCATAACATCAGACCTACGTCAAAAGGTTCTCTTAGAGTACTATTAGTGCTGGTGGTGAAGGGTAATTGTGCCATTAGAGCTGTAAGTGATACTAAATGGTGCAGGTATAGTAAAGGAACTTCTGCGTATAGTGAGCTGGCAAGTGATCTAATGTAAATCTACAATCAGGCATCTTAATAGCTGATGCATCCTTGAGAAAAGCATCCATAATTGTTTAATATGACTGATGAGCTTAAAATGTCTCAGTATGACCAAGCCAACTTGTCCAAGTCATTCAATTTGGTCTCAGGAACAGAGACCAAATAAATTTAATTCATTTTATTTGCAACGTTTATGCAGGCTAGGAGGTGTTTTACACTATCTCCATATTGTACTGAGTACATGCATTCTATATTGTTCTAGGATTGCATGGTCCCCAGAAAAGATAAATGTGTGCTTTTATTAGATTATTACAGCAATCTTATGAATGCTGTATTAGCCATAGAAGGTATTTATCTGTTTATCAAATGGCTGGATTCATAACCTTTCTCTTTTTTCTCTCCCAAGTGTCCTTTTTCTGTTCGAGCAGGCAAGGGTGATATACTGAAAATTATGATTTTTTTTCATCAACAGCCTGCAGTCTCAATACTGTGTACAGTTTAGATGAAGGCAGATGATTAGATATTGTAAAAGTTAATGTTGCTATGGTTCTTAGTGTTAACGTGTAATCCACATTTTCTACTGAATGGATTAATTTTACATGTCCATTGTTAAGTAAAGGGGTCAAAGAAACTCAGCAGAGCAAAGACCCTAACCTTCTTCCTCTAATTCACTTGCTCGTTCTCTTTTTCTCAATTGCTTATCAGCTCTTCACTAATTAAAACCACACATGAAACAAGGGGATTGTAGACAGACAAACACACACACACAGAAAGAGAGAGATAGTTGGAGCTACAATTACCAGGCAGGCCTCTAGTGCCTCATTGGGTGTCTATTAAGAGGGGGGCCTGGCTCATTGTAATGATGGCAGAGTTTAATTACTTCCACCCGGCGCCTGTTGTAAAACATGCTGATAAATGAACCTACAGGACGGCACATCATTATTTTTCTATAGTGCCAGGCTGCTCGTACATGATTATGAGAGTGGGAGGGAGGTTCCCATACCTGCAAGAGCCTGAGATTGTATTCTCTGCCCAGGGAAAGCGAAGAGAAAGGTGTGTTGCAATGTGTGTTTGTGTGCGTGTGTGTCTTGTCTCAATTTGTTAGCGTGTGTGCATGTGCACAAGCACAAGGAGATATTTGATGGACCCGTAGATGCCGAATCAAAACACAATAATAAGCAGTTCCACCAACCCATGCTATCTGGTATCTGGCCACCCATGAAATAGATAGATATTCATAGCACACAATGGGCAATGTTATTCACTGAGCACAGGACTACTACTGAGCACTGTGGGCACTAATACAGCTCAAATACAGGCATGCACACACTGTACAGTGTATCTCGCAAACAAATATACATATTCATCGTCATTAATTTTACACATTTTTTGGAAGGGGGGCATGTGTGGACCCCCTCTGATTAATTGTATTCCTCCTCCACCATTATTAAATCGCTGAGGCAAATATCCCCCATACAATAAATTCCTCTTGGCTCATGATTAATCAAAAGGCACACAAACCTAAGAGTGGTGGCGGGCAGGTAGAGTTACAGTGCTAAATCATCTTTATTGCACGACAAGCAGGTTTGTGCATGTGCTTAGGGTCTGGTGCCATAGTGGAGTGGAGTGTGTGCTTGGCTTCTGGTCAGCCACCTCAGGGTCATAGATGCACACATTTTGACCTCTGTGTCATTGATTTCCCAACATGACCAAGGCACAAAGGTGAATAAGATGGTTGCAAAATAGACTCTGAAGACACCCAGTGATTAGAGGGAGTTTGTTGTCTCATCGACAAGTATACCAGTCATCCCCAAAGATAAAGTCAGGGTTATGAAGCCATTTTAGACGAGAGTGGTGTGAAAAATTGCCTAACCTTGCCCACCTTAGCCTGTTTGGCATCTCCTCCAATTAGTGGTAGGTCATACCGTGATAATGGTGGGTTACATAATTAGAGTGGGTACCTCCCTTTCACTGCTGGCACATGGAGACTTTATTGGGGAGCAGTCATATGAAGCAGAGATGGAGAATCTACAAGACCCTGGATTCTGGAAACCTCAATTAACCTAAATGATTAGCTGTAGCCATGTAGTGCACCTCACTAGCTTGACATTTTTCAACCAAGCTAATATTAGCATAGTGACTTCATTCTATCCTGTTGTACTTCATCACTGTCCTTTTACTGGGAGGTCTTTCTTGTCTTATTGACCGAAAATGACAATGTTTGGAGTATCAGAGCCTCGTTATTTCCATTTAACACAAAAGTGCTGATGCCAATTTGCTGGTTGCATAATGAGTTTTACATGTATTTGATTAATAGGGTGTAGGGTGGCGGTACAGCAACAGAGGCTACTGCAGTATGTGGTTTAACTTCACCTTATGTTAAATACTAATTGATTCCAATGCATTTTTAATCAGCTACTAATTGGCGTTTACACTTTTAAAACATACCCTGTTGCAGTTCTGGAGAATCACAGGGTTGTTGAGTGTGAAGATGGAGTTTAAAGGGCATAGTCTTCTTAGCATCCACAACTAAATGTCACAGTTGTCTGTTAATGTGTCAACCAAATCAAACATGCACAGTGGTCGAGGGGTGCTAAGTGACAGGTGACCTTGGTGGCGTGATGGAAGACTGGGCTGGTATTTGAGCCCTCTGATCTTCGAGTGGGAAACCCTGTCTGGGCCTGTCTAGAGATGTATGCACAACCAATTAGACATGAAATGGCAGTGACACTCACACCCCACTTATCAAAACAGTTTTCAAGTGTGTTCATGAATTCAAATGAAATATGCTTCTTTGCTTCAAACATGCAGACAGGCACATGTTCAGTTTGTATTATTTGTATCTAGGTCAACATGTATAATGATTGTTGCAGAGGTCAAAATTTTTTTTATTACCCTTTAAGACATACAACCATACATTCATTATTTTCTATTCTTCCCTTACCCCTAGTTACCCCATCTTGGACAGCTTTCCCCATTGGATGACTCTCAGAGGTCCTAGACAACTGGTTGGGCCGTCTGTGAGGCATCTGACCTCTCATACACACACCTGCCCCCCTCCTACATCTATTACTGGGCCCCACAGTGTTCCATAATGTTCTGAGTAGTCAAGCATATAAATAAAGGTGAAGCAAAATGACTGCCTCTGTCTTGACAGAAGTGCTGAACCACAAAGAACACCTTGAAGGGCATGTTAACTGTCAATAGAGTTCTGTGTAAGCCCCTTCAATTAACATAAAACTTAACAGCTCCCCAGTTAGCCGCTATATAACCCTGGCGCTGTCTCCCCTCACCCATTCGCTATCCCCCCCCCCCCGTTGGCTGCCGTCATGCAGTCTAGCCGCCGAAGAGGCAGTAAACAACATCTCTCCATGTACTTGCACAGAGGCGGTTACAAACACGCATACGCATAATGATATTCTACACACACACATTCAGTCCGACATTCACACACAAGAAATTCAAACACACACCAGCGAAGCTTCCACACAGTCCTTGCAAATTACAGACCCAAAGAGGCTGTGCTCACATTTTGCACACACACACACACACAGATGTACACACATATACAAAAATGCACACGCACACACAAATTTGAAAAATCCCATTTACTGTGATGCTACGTGACTGAACTTTGCTAGCGTAGCATAGCTTACCTCTCTCTCACAGGCCCATGGTAATGCTGCATGAGATTTGTGATGCAGTGGGGAGATGCATATGGAAGGCCTGTGCTCAGATCTCTCGGTCATGCACCCCATTAGGTCCTGCTGTTGATGCTGTTGCTATCAAAGCTGAAGTAAACTGCTCAGCAGTCGGCTGTATGCCTAAGCACAGAGATGAAGACAGGCTAGCGATCACAATATACTGCTTGGATAGACCTATCTATCTTGTAATTAGGATGTGTGAATAGGCTACTGGGAGGTAACTTCAGGCGCACAAAGTTATCTGGTATAAGATTAGCCTGATTTGGGGTCTACAACGTGCTACCTTTGCTGTGGACATACAAAGCATGATATGCTTGGTGATTTTAACTTAATGGCGCATTCCTTATAGGATTTCAACTGTAGTTAAGTATTTCATCATGCAGATTCTCAGACTGTGTAGAATCAAAACCAGTCTAAAGAGGATAAATTGCCCTAAAGACAAACAGAATGATGAAAATGCCCAGAATGAATGGGCTGAAAGATTCAACCCTCTATGTACTGAATAGCCCCTAATGTGTTTGGGTTTTGAGATAACATGCAGTAAATGCCTGCATTCTTCTCCTCATCACAAAAACTCCAATGGCAGCTTTCACATTTGCTTTCCATCACTGGTGATTCCTGGGGAGGCGTTATTTGTGCTGCACATAACAGTGCTGCTCTGTTGTAATTGTCAAGGTTTTGCAAAAGGCCACTCATCTTTCATTCCCCTGCCAACACACATGCGTATTCGTGGAGGTGAAACTAACATGCTTAGTTGTTGTTTTCCTGCTTCACCATTCTTCAGGGAGACTTAGTTCTGGTGTGGATTTGCTCCCTTTGCGCCCGCAGCAATGTGCCTGTGTCTCTGGGAGAGGGATGGCATCAGCTGGCACCGGATGGCAGCAATTCAAACCATGGTTCCTTTTCTGTGGGCGCTCCTGTTCAGCAAAGTAAATTGCTGGGGGAGGTTGCTATCTACCTTCCTTCCTTGATTTCTTCTTTGCTTTTCTTTAATTCCATTTTTACCAATTCTTTACCCCCACCCTGCGTCTTCGCCTCATCCCTGCGCAAGCGATGTTCTGCTTTTTACACTCAAGGATGGCCGATGAGATGGCTTCTCTTCAGCAAACTAGGCTACTGGCGTTAGAGAATGAGTGACGGATATGCAGATTTGAAGTTGGATAAAGTATATGAAAGAAAACATAAGTCTGTATAAAACAAAAAAACTCCATCAAACTGAAATGTGATCAAAGACTGTAAGTGTTAGGGAAATGTAAATAAGGATAGCAAAGTTAGACGGTGTTCACCACAGTCAAAAGAGACCAAGTGGTGTCTGTGAGTTACAAAAGGTTGCTCATCCTATTGCCACCCGGGCCTTATCCCTTTAGTGTAGCGAGCTGGTTTTAGGTTTGCAGAAAGACTCCAGCGTGAAATTCTGCTAAGCATGGTTGGGAGTCGCAGAACATGGAACACGGATGAGCCGGGATTAGGGAGGCCCAAAGCCCTCCCTTCATCTGTGCCTTGTAGGGTGTCTGTGATCTGGATGGTGCTCAGTGGGCGACACATGCCTGTCAATGTCCACTGGCTACACACACAACAGCTCAAGGTCTTGCACACATTGACGTGGCCACACGCCACCTCCACAAATCCCCCCACTCTCCCACCGTGCCGCTCATCTACACACCTCTGTCCGCCAAGCTCTCCCCCCTCCTTGCCCTCCATTTCAAATCTCGTCTTTATCTCCCACCCTGTTCTCTCTCCACATGACTGTGTTCTTACTGTGATCTCATCACGTTTTGTACCACTAGGCCACTTAGCCAGATGTATGTGCTACTGGATGTGTTGTGTGTTTAGAAGGGTTTGGCTGTTTCCCTGTGTGTCCGTGTCGGGCTTGGCCTTACATAAAATAATGTAGCATGGTGCATGGGTGTGAATATATTGTCTAAGCTCAGTCTTTGTGTGTCCATCTGTGTGTACTGATGACAGTGCATGTCAAGGGCCAATAGGCTGTCCTCACTGAGTTCTTTTGGTTGTCCTTAAGGCCAGCCATACTTGCACACGCTTTTCATCTGCAGTCAATACCTATTGAGCTGTTCATGAAAGGGAAATGACAGCTAGTTCATAACTTCCAAGGCTGATCGATAAGTACCTGCACTAGCTCAACTCATTCCTGAATCACTCCTCGCTCCAAGAAGTCATCCCCCAGAACCACCTTTTCAAGCGCCGCGTACCTGATTGAAAAGAAAGCCATCATGTATGTGGAAAATGTTTGATGTTAACACGTTATTAGAAACTGTGTAATATCTTCAACAGCAAGTGCATCAGTACAAAAGAAGCTGTTAGTTATACTTGACCTTTTAACAGGTGATGCACAAGTGGTTATTGCGCAAGGGATTTGCAAGAAGATTTCAATACAATTTAACTGTAAAGCTTTTTGTATACTGTGATTTTTGTGGTGCAAATTTGTGCACAGATATTAAAGTATCTGAGAGTACATTCATTAATATCATGCATTTATGAGGGCGTGTGTTTGACTGGTGCATATATTTTTAAGAAATAAGGAACAACTGTCCTTTACATGGCATCAACTTATCAGGTGAACTCTTTGTTGAAGTCTTTGATGTAAATCCATGGTGAGTCATGAAGGGAGGATGTAATTAACAGAGAGGAGGTTAAAAGGGATTTTTAAGTATTGAGTCAACAACTGAAATATTGATTCTGAGCTACTCAGTTCCGCTGAAACTAATATTTAGTACATGTAAGAGTGTTTTGAGGTTTCGTAGATGTTTGCATTGTATATGCTTGAATTTTAATTGGCTTATAGCTATATATTTTTTTCCTTTTGCACACATTCATTCTATTTTTCATGTGTGTTACTGTGGATCTCTGTATTTCTTCACTGTGCTTGTATGTGGCCGTTAATGGCTTCGCGTCTCAGAGGTGCAGTGCAGTCGCAACAAAGCCTGCAGCCCTCAAAAACACACACATTTGTCCCCCGAGTCCAGGGATGTCGACACAGAAGACAGAGGAGTCTTTGAGGGCCAAACTAAGAAAGCCCAGGGCCAGGAGCTAAGGATGGGAAGAAAAACTAAGGCTGAGGGGGGAATAAATGATAAATATCTTTGCTTACTTTTTTCAAACAAGAGATAAAAAAAACGTTCCCCTCCCCCTTGCGGAGCTTGAAATGCTGAACTTTGTCTATGTCCGGTTGCGACCAGCCAGGAGGCAGCTGTGGCTCCAACTCTTCGCTCTGTATCTCTGACTCTCTCTCCCTTTCTGATGCTTTCTCCCTCGACCTCCTGTTCAAAGCAAAGTTGGCTCCTTATTTATGTGCAAATTTGCTCATAGGCCCTACGAGGGTGGCGCATGCTGAATCTCTCCTTTCTGGGCTTTAGCAGATTATCCCGCTGCTCCCTTTGGTCCCTGTCGCCCTAAGCCCAGCTGCCCCGACCTTTTGTCATTGAGACTTTCTCTTCTCGCCTTGGTGTCTTTCTTTACCTCCCTCCCCCCTCCCTCCCCCATTCACCATCACGCCGTACATTTTCCCCCTACGCTGCAAGGCTTGAACTCTCCTATCCTGCTCTAGACACCACAGCCATCACCCCCCTCCTATTCCTCATCTTCCCCCCTCCTCCTCCATCTTGTCTCTTGCCTTTCTCCTCTGTCTTCTGCCTCCCTCCTTCACTCCCTCTCAAAGGGCCATTATATCGCTCTCTTCATGGACAAAGGACCCTGGAGAGAGAGAGGGGAGAGAGAAGGAACATGGATGGTGCTTTGCTGCTCTCTCGTTCCTAATCGATGAAAGTGGCCCACGTGGAGCTCTGAAGGCTAATCGATACTTTTTTCTCCCTATCTTTTTTCTTGACCCTCCGTTTTGTTGCTGACTATGACAAAACACGATGGCAGAGCAGAATAAGTGATGGGGGGAGGTGGGAGGATGTGTTTGAAGGGGACACCCCCTGATTACTTCTCTCTGAGGGTTCCAGAGGATTGGTATATACCTGTGTTTTTGTAGGTGTGTATGTCAGCCTGTGCAGAACAAGTTTGTAGGAGGTAGGAGTGAGGGGTACAGCAGTGGGTGCTTGGAAAAACAGAGCTGACAAAAAATAGAGAATGAAATCAACAATGTGACCTCATACGACCCCATCTGTATCCCTACACTAGCCTCCTATCCCATTCCACCCGCCTGACACATTTGCCTCTTTTCTCTTACTTTCTTCTTGCCTACCTACCGGTTTAGGTTGCTGAGTAAACAGAAGGCAAAGAGTTGACTCTTTCTCTGCCTCAGCTTGCCGTATGGGCGCCTGGAAGGATTTGGGAAGCCTCAGCATGCTAAGCCACTTCATTGTATTCTTCTCCATCTTCCCTCTCTCACCTCTCCCCTCTCTCTGTCTTTTTGCTGTTCTCACACTGTCTACGTCTGGGCTCTGTCTGGTCCGCATTAAATATAAAAGCAGTGTCGTCATATAAAGGCTACACATCTGTTTGATGTGAAAAAAGTTTTACCGTCCTTAGACAGTGAAGACAAATATTTTAATGTTGCTAACTTTCTGACACATAAAAAATATGTAAGCTGGATGTATCCATTATTTAAGAAAAACATTAATTTGTTTTGTTAGAGCTTATAAACACACGCAGGACACTATTTGTCCTTCATTTGTCAGGCGCCTACCGTACCAAACAGTTGCAGTGCAGTTATAAAGTAAGCTTTCAAGTCTTAATGGGCCTCTAGGTGTTTTACATAAATACATTTGAGTACAAAAAAACTATTTATATTTGCCCCTGAATTAGTGACATGTGCTACTCTGCTGCAACCTTACATTGGATACATCCCGATGAAAGTCATTTAGGCTTAAATGTTGTACTAAATAGTAAGTGATACAGTGTGCAGGAGTTTTTCACTTTTATTCATTTCCAACTAAAATTTTGTTCATTAACAGTGATATTTTAGTTTTTTTCTCTAATGGCATTTTGTCTATAAAAGATAAAGTATTTGTTTGTATGTGTGTATGTACAATATGTAATGTGTGTGTGCATGTACTGTACATAGGCTGTTCACGCCACTCTAGTACTGAACTGGAAAACTGAAACAAAACTTGTCTGATGGTTGTTTAAGTTGATCTCCCAGTAGTTACGGGTTCTCTTTATTCCTATACTGATCACTGAACACTGATTTAACACACACAAAACACACTGAAGTATATAGAATGAACAAGACAGAATTAGTTCAGTATTATGACACCTAGCAGCTTGAAGCACAATGACATAGTTGTTACCAGATGATGCAAAATAACCTCGATCCATTAATTATCAATTATTGTAATCAAAAATTATTCAATAACGGATGTCATAAAATATTTATTTCATACAAAATCTTACTCTGTCTGTAATTGTAAGGTTTACAATATTGTCTCACACACACACACACATACACACACACACACACACACACACACACACACACACACACACACACACACACACACAATATATATATTTATATATAACACTGCACCTTGTGCCTCTCTCCTTATTGCTTCACACACCTGTCTAACTGGATATTTTCACCCTCCCAACACACAATTATCAATTATTGTAATCATTTTTTGTCATAAAATAATTATTTTTCATACACAATCATTCTAACACTCTCTTTCTCACACATCATATATATAACACTGCACCTCCAGGACCTTGTGCCTCCCTCCTCATTGATTCACACACCTGTCTAACTGGATATTTAACAGCCTTTTCCCGTTCCTATCACCCTCCCAATACCAGCAGAGAGAAACAATTACGCTCAACTCTGCCACTGAAATGACAATGCGACATCCTCTTCACTTTACACCACCCGACTGTTATCCGTATGTGGTAATTACCTTTCTGCAGCATCTTCACAGTCACTTTATTAGTCTCCTAACAAGGCTTTTAAAAATATAAATAGCGGCCAATGAAATGGCAATTAACCTTGCAAATAGGTATAAATGACTGTCCAGGAGACAAGGGTATTGACAGGGTCTGTCAGAGTGAGGGAGGGAGAGAAAGAGAGAGGGAGGGAAAGATAGGGGGGAAAGCAGAAAGAGAAACATGCAGGGAATGGTGGGAGATGATGCAGCCCATATAGGCAAACTGCTCCCACGGGCCATTGTTTGTTGTGTCTGCACTGGACCATTGTTTCGCTCCCTATTAACCTCTTGGCCCTCTGTGCGAGAGCGGGAAAGGATGGGCGGATTCAAAATGACAGACATGGCCTAGTGACATGGGAGGTGAGGAGTGGTTTTAACAGAGGCTTAGGGGCAGTTGGGACCCTCGCTGTCTGGCTAAAGAAAGAGGGGGGCTGCAGGGGCTGTGTGTATGTGAGAGAGATGGAGAGAGTGTGTTTGGATGGGAAGGGGTATGTCTAGCTGACCAGAAGGGGGAGGAGTTGGCCAGCCCAAGCCTGGTAGTGTGATCCTTTTAGACAGCCTCACACAGACAGCCCTGATGCTTCTCCTCTTCTGGAGTGTCCTCACAAACTTGTAGGATTTTACTCCATACAATTTTACAATTGGCATGAAACTCTCAGTATACTTGAAGTTGCTCTGACAAATTCTGTATAAGCTAAATTTTGAGTATTTTTTACATGAACTCCTCTGTGGTTTACTGTAATTCTGCTACCAGCTCTGTTTTATCCCCACTTACCTTTCTTACCAAGGTGACAAAGCACTGATGTTAGCCAAGTATCCCTTGATATTATGTCCATATCAAATTAATTTGGACCTCTCAATTTATGTCCAATCCCAATGTACACTGCCATTGGAGGAAGTGGTGGTGTGTCCTCTATGTAGTGAGGTGGAAAGTACAAGTACAGAGTTGGTGTCCTGTCACAGACCTGCAATTAATGTTTCCCTTTTTATTAACAGTAACCATTATGTTTTCCTGGTCTTATTTAAGGGTTTTAGTTGCCTAACATTAACCAAACCACTGGATGTTAAAAACTTCAAATGTCTTTGAATGTTAGCGGAGTTTGACATAATTCTCAATTTTCATTTTAAAGTGTCAGAGAAAGATGCAAAAATCGCTGTTTGCAAACACAGTTCTGCTGAATTGTCTCCTAGCACATTCACTCCATCTGTGGCTGACTTCTTAGAAAATGCAACAAAGCCGCTTTGAATGTTTCTGTCACTCGTTTCTGAGAAGGCGATTAAGTTAGCCACACCTGAATTTGGAGTGCAAACATTTCAATTCATCAACAAAAGCCTTTATGGTAACATTAGATCCACTAAAAAAGCGCAGTGCGAGCTGACTAATGTTAGCGACTTTATCCTGTCATTTTCTCTCTTTACAAAGACACGTGTTTCAGTATGAGTGTCCTACTTGAAGAGAGGCTGTGAAGTCTTCATGTTATGCGATAGGAGAACCACATACAACATTATTTATCAAATTGGGTCGGACTTGATGAATTTAGCGCGAGGATACACGTGACAACGTCCGGTTTTCAAAATAAGGTGTCTAAACGGTATGGAAATAAGAATAATTGGATTATATTCACAGAAAGTATAAAACATATTACATGTGTCCATTAAAGTAAACTTTACTTTACCGGACCTTGTCAGGCCACCCACCCACCATAGTCTCTCCAAATCCTGTGGGAAAAAGCACATTTTGACTATTTAATTTATGCAATGGTAAAAATAAATTGCAAAAATGTGAATGTACTTCTTGTGTGCGGTATTCTACAAATGTTTTAATTATATTCAGTTTCAGCTTCGGCAAAGAATTTTCATTTCGGTGAATCCCTAGTAATTTTACAACTACAACTCATTTTGTCTGCTCTGTACATGTTCTTCTCTCTCTGTTACTCCTTCTCTGTTTTTTTTCTGATAAAGTTATTTTTTCCCCTGTTTTTTTCCTGTTTTTAATAAAGGTCTAAGGATTGAAAATCTATATTAACATAACTTTAACTTAACTGTCTGTGTATATGCATAAACATAGAGAAGAGAGTAACATAGAGAGGAGAGTAAAGATACTATGTCTTTTTTTACTTATTACAACAAAGTTTTGTAACTGTAGATGTAAAAATTGTTTTACATGACATACATGTTATATGATAACAGGAGCTTGTGTATCAAGTTCCCCCTTCACCTTTCCTTTTTCTTCATGGTGACAAAGTACAACTAGCTTTTGTCCTTCATAAAGCCATTGTTCATTCCTTCATGGATAGATACGAAAAGCCTCTGTCGCTTTCATGGGGACACACCATTTCCTTCATACGAAGGACGCAATCTATGACTCCTCTTATGTGTGCAAGTATTACAGGATTGCCATAACAGGTGAGCTAAACCCTGAAAGCCTTACCTGTGCTCTAGTCAGGAGTGAAACGACAACTCTTTGCCACACATTGAGAGCCAGTGGGAGCAGGGAGCTGGAGGAAGGTAAGAGGATGAACCGTGGGATTTAGAGTCCTGTGGGTAAGGCAGAATGCCAGATATTCTAGCTGAAAGTCCTGTGGATCAGATGAAGCTGTCAAGCAGGGCAGTGAGATGAGAGAGCCATGGGGAGAGGGAGCTTGGAGATGGAGGCCAGGCAGGGAAGCTCAGCGTATAGCAGAGACAGAGAGCTTAGGCTGAGGATCAGGGTTGTTTTACAGGAAACTGTCAAAGGTAGGGAGAGAAAGGGAGCTGAGATAGCGTGTGACTAGAGAATCAATGAGGTGGAGAAATGGAAAGTTTAACACAAAAAAATTCCCACAAAGATCAGATTAAGAAACTAGGTTAATCTCAGTGTTGGCTTAATTTATATTATGAACGTGGCACTTCAGTGGTACTGGAGACAACTGTGTGGAAACGGGTTAAGTTCCTGAAATCAGCTGCCACCTAAAACCGAAAACCATTTGGGTAAGAAGACATAAAGGGTCAGGCAGTGAAAATCTCACAGTAGATTCGACAAGACATATGAGCAGTGTTTAACATGTCGTTGTGTGTCTGAACTTCACTCGTCTGGGGAGCCTGGGAAAGTAGTGTTAAATTACGCAGAAGGAGATAGCGGGACCCTGTCAGGACATGGCGTGGCGTTGTGGAGAGTGCAGCGGATGGACGTGGCACTGGTTTGTGCCCCCCGGAGTGCCCTGTCAGGGCTCATGACCGCATTGTGCAACCACACACAGACGCTCGCACACACCCACACACCCACATTACAGGGGTGGAGGAGAGATTAAAGGGCACGCAAGGGAAAGCCAACCACGGATTCTACCCCCCCCGCCCCCAAATTCATCTCTGAAGATTTTCACACTTTAGACTCTTTCCATTTATGTTTTCTGCAGTTTTTTGTATTCACTACTGTCTATCCCTTATTGAAAGTATTACAAGCTATGAAAATCATTCTATCATAAATATTGGACATGAGTGTGGTGAAGCACAGAGTAGAATGTGCTCACTACTAGTTTATTTTGTTGACACACTTGCCAGTTAACTGTTTTTGGTGTAGTTTCAAATTTAAGTAATAATAAACAGCTATGTCTTACATAGTTACAGTTTTTTATCAGTGACCTGGAACAGTAAAGGTAACTCAACCATATGCTCTCTGCTAACAAATGAATCATGTTTTACCTTACATGTGTTTGTATTAGGTGCCCCTAGGGACATTATTCAGAATTACCATACATATACATGTACTTTTCCTCTCACATACACATATGAAACCGAACTCATTCACATACTATACTGAAAAGCTCACACACATACAAGTGAAATGCTTTTACACACACAACTGAAACGCTCTCACACACACACAACTGAAAATATTACCTTCACACACACAACTGAAAAGCTCACACACAATAAGTGAAATGCTCTCACACACACAACTGAAACGCTCTCACACACAACTGAAACGCTCTCACACACACAACTGAAACGCTCACACACATACAACTGAAACGCTCTCACGTACATACAAGTGAAATGCTTTTACATACACTACTGAAACACTCTCACACACACAACTGAAACGCTCTCACACACACACAACTGAAACGCTCTCACACACACAACTGAAACGCTCTCACACACACACAACTGAAACGCTCTCACACACACACAACTGAAACGCTCTCACACACAACTGAAACGCTCTCTCACACACACAACTGAAACGCTCTCACACACACAACTGAAACGCTCTCACACACACACAACTGAAACGCTCTCACACACACAACTGAAACGCTGTCACACACACAACTGAAATGCTCACGTACATACAAGTGAAATGCTTTTACATACACTACTGAAACGCTGTCACACACACAACTGAAATGCTCACGTACATACAAGTGAAATGCTTTTACATACACTACTGAAACGCTCTCAGACACACAACTGAAATGCTCACACACACACAACTGAAACGCTGTCACACACACAACTGAAATGCTCACGTACATACAAGTGAAATGCTCTTACATACACTACTGAAACGCTCTCACACACACAACTGAAACGCTCTCACACACACAACTGAAACGCTCTCACACACACACAACTGAAACGCTCTCACACACACAACTGAAACGCTGTCACACACACAACTGAAATGCTCACGTACATACAAGTGAAATGCTTTTACATACACTACTGAAACGCTCTCAGACACACAACTGAAACGCTGTCACACACACAACTGAAATGCTCACGTACATACAAGTGAAATGCTTTTACATACACTACTGAAACGCTCTCAGACACACAACTGAAATGCTCACACACACAACTGAAACGCTCACACACACACAACTGAAATGCTCACACACACACAACTGAAATGCTCACACACACACAACTGAAATGCTCACACACACACAACTGAAATGCTCACACACACACACAAATGAAAACCTGACACACATACAAGTGAAATTCTGTGGTTGGTCCCAGCCAATGATCCCAGCTTGCGCTTCATGTAAGTTAACATTAAAGCTATACACCAAAACTTTACATAATGATTTATATGTTATTGACATTATATATAAGATTTAAAATGCCTTAATGATTTTAAGTATTTACTGTAATTGTGGTTTGCAACACCACAATTGTCTAAACGTGAATCAGCTTTAAACTAAGTTCTAACTGTTAAATGTCTAACAAACTATTTGAAGCAAATCAATTAAACCTGAATTCAGATTTTCACATAACTTTAGTTATGAGTCAATTATTTGGATGTCACTTGATTATAGTGTTTCTTTTAATAAGTCAATGGTAAGCTAATGTTAAATTAAATATGGTAACATGAGCTATTTTGCTTGCATAATGGTAGCCATAGTTATTATTTCCACTTTTTGGCCTATTAAGGCATTAAAAGGCCTTCTCTACTTCTATTCCCACTCCCTGCTAGGAAGAGCAGCACTGGATCTCCTAATTGTCCACTGTGGTTTTAAACATGTTTTATGTCCATTAAAAAAATGGTTTATGGTTCCATTTCAATAAATTCTAAATATATTTATACTTTAGACTTATTTTGTCTTTACTACTGACGCAAAATGTTCATTTTGCATTCTGATTGTCAATTGAAAGAACCAGCTCATCATGCAACACAGATAAAACATCAAATATTAAAGCTTAACTCTTTTGCTAAGGGAGAGCAGTCTAGTATAAGTAGAAAAGTGAAAATACTGTTTTGTCTTCTGAGCTTGGTCAGAAAAGGTCAGAAGACGAAATAGTTATGCAGTTTTTTAACATTGTACCTTATACTTGAAGATAACATAGGAGCCTTACACTCAGGAACTAGAGCCAGAGAAGGTTTTGAAGAGTGCCTTGTTTGCTGCTCTCATGTACAGTAAGTCTAGTTTAAAGACAAGAGAATGAGCACAAATCCAAACAAAACTGGGTAAAGTGCTTAAACAAAGAATGACCTGCTGACTGAGAAATTATGAACCCCTCTAGATGTATCATTAATTGCAATGTTGCAAACTCTGAGGTATTCTCAGGCAAGTAGCCCACACAGAGCAAAAATAAACAATCAGCTGATTGAATGCACTTGTAGCAAATATGTGCTTTCTATCAGTTAATGTTTTTCACCCTTTTGCCTCACTACACACTATACAGTAAGCCAATAAACATGTAATATCCACAAGACCTACTCAAAGGTCACAATAAATGACACCATCTATAGAGCTTCATAACTATTCAGTGTACAGATAATTCTTTTTTTATGTAACTTCTTAGTGAATATTACATTTGTCTCTTAAAGAATTTCTCCTTCTCTAGCTCTGCCAGGAGTCTGTCTGGTCAGAGTGCGCCTCCCCATAGCGCCTCCCAGCACTGGTGTGCTTTGATAACTAGCAGTGGGCTAAAGCCGACCCATCTGATTAGTTTGAAATTGAGCATATACTTTGGAAGAAATCAAACTATGCGCCGATGCTTGTCAGAAGCAATAAACATAATGCCGTTGTACGATCAACAGTTGTTCGCTTG
>NC_060152.1:10061863-10098286 GCF_021292245.1 Micropterus dolomieu
AGCACACCGCCAAAGCAACAAAAGAGTGGCTGAAGAAGAAGCACATCAAGGTTCTGGAGTGGCCTAGCCAGTCTCCAGACCTGAATCCAATTGAAAATCTTTGGAGGGAGCTTAAAATTCGAGTTGCCAGGCGACAACCTCGGAACCTGAATGATTTGGAGGCTGTCTGCAGGGAGGAGTGGGCCAACATCCCTGCCGAAATGTGCACAAACCTTGTCACCAACTATAAAAACCGTTTGACATCTGTGCTGGCCAATAATGGCTTTTCTACAAAATATTAACATGCTGTTTGTCCAGGGGGTCAAATACTTGTTTTTCCTCATCAGATGGTTATCAATTTTTATAAATTCATATGATGTGATTTTCTGGAATTTTCTTTGGGATTCTGTCTTTCACTGTTAGAATGTACATATGATTAAAATTATAGATCGTTGCATTCTTTGTAAGTGGGCAAACCTGCAAAATCAGCAAGGGGTCAAATACTTATTTCCCCCACTGTATGTGTGAGAGCGTTTCAGTTGTGTGTGTAAAAGCATTTCACTTGTATGTGTGTGAGCTTTTCAGTATAGTATGTGAATGAGTTTGGTTTCATATGTGTATGTGAGATGAAAAGTACATGTATATGTATGGTAATTCTGAATAATGTCCCTAGGGGTACCTCATATGTTTGAGATATTCCTCTGATAAATCATAACAAAATGTCACCTTTTTTCAAACCTGAATTACAACCATCTCGCAACTGCCTGACACTCAGCTTATCGATCAGCAAAGCATTGATCATAGAGCCTGACGAACTGTTGTACTTATTAAACCAGCAACAAGCATTAACATGCATTAACAGTGTCAGCTGTCTAAACATAACCGTCATTTACCTCTGGGCAAAAGCATCGTTGGAGTTATTAAAGTCCAGGCCTTCGATCAAATCTGGTTCAATGCAATCAGTGATGAGGCGCTGAGATGTTTCTGGATCATTTTGGTAAATACTTTTACTGATTGCTTTTTTAAAATGTTTTGACTTGCCTAACACAATATCAGTGCACCAGCTGGTTTGGTCCACTGCAGGCTGCTTTCTATACAAAGTGGACACCTGTTGTGGTCTTGAAAGGTCCAACTTTCAAGACTTGTCTGTTGACTGGTGAACGACAGTATTTTTAATTGAAGAAGCTGCCAAATTGACATCATCCTGATCATGTTTATTGTTTGTCTCCCAGATTTTCTGACAGTATAGTTGGACATTTTCACTTAGGGGTGTACTCACTTTTTTTTTTCAGCGGTTTAGACATTTTTGGCTATGTGATGTTTTATTTTGAGGAGACAGCAAATTTACACAGTTATACAAGCTGAACACTCACTACTTTATATTTTAGTAAAGTGTCATTTCTTCAGTGTTGTCACAGGAAAATATATAATCAAATATTTACAAAAATGTGAGGTTTATACTCACTTTTGTGAGATACTGTAGGTGAAGTAACCCCAGAACTGCATTTGAGTAAATACAGCTAGTCTACTGGTATTCAGTTTGGACAGATATGATGCTGTCCGATCTTGCACCTGTACCTTGTGATTAATACACATGAGTTAGATGTATTTTTATATTCAACATGTCACCCAGACTAGCTTCAGTGTGCATGCAAAGTCACTTAAAGTTAATTAAGACTACATTAGAAGTATTAATGAATGTGCTTTAAGAGCATCCCTTGCATTTTTTAAATAATGGACTCTACAGAAAGTGTTATCATGCTGTAATTTGTACATGTCCTTGTTCCTTTTCTGTTGTTATCTTCTGTCTCGATCCACTTTCTGTCGAATATCCTTTGTTTGCTCAAGGTGCGACAAAATGTCATTCAACCCTCAGTCTGACACACTATTCTGCTGAGTGGAACTAAAACCTTGATGTGAAAAGTTGATGGTTAGCTGACAGACATGGTCAGACCTTCAGGTTGGGATTGTTCCATACAGTTGATGAATGTCTTCATCTGGCATGTGTGCAGCATCACTGTTGAATGAGGTGTTTGGAAACGTCACTGAAGTGGAACATTTCTTTGATGGCTATGGTGTGGAGCCAATTGCATTTTGGCATTTAGCATATTCTGCGACACTTCAGGGGTTACAAATCGGATTAATAAACGCTTAATTACTTTAAAAGGAAATTCCTCTGGCTTTAATCGAATATTAATCACTGCTTATCGTTGTCTTTTAATCACTTAATTACCATGCTTTTCCGCTTTTTGCCTAATTTTCTGTTTTCTGGGGTGTGCATGGATAAAACGGTTAGTGTTCTGCATGGCTGGATCACTGCCTTTATTTCTAATACACTTGATTATCTTCTATCTCCATCTATTTTTTACTCCATCAAAACCCTGTTTTATGGTGGGTTAGTAAGACCTTGAATTCACATTTCATGCAATACCATACAATATAGAAAAACAGCATGGGAAAAAAACTCTCCTTTCAAGGAACAAATTGTGGATGCTGAAACCAGGAATTTAAAACAAGATATTGCTTGACTAAACATGTGTAAAAGTACTGTATTTCCTTAGTGATTTGTTGGTGTACTGTACCTCAAGGTGTCATGTGATAAAAGTGAGTTTTGAACAAGAGAAATCTAGAGGTACAGGTAAACCTGGATGGTTTACATTTTTTGTTAAATTAGATTTACAAGGTAAGGTTTCATTTCACTCCCACTACCCATCCATTACCTGTAGCTATTCAAAGAGATAGACATTTTTGCCGACCTATGACATGTGGAAGCTTAGGCATTAGTCTCCAGGGCACTGACTGACCACATGAACGAAGCTTCACTGTGTCCAACCTGAATATCCCCTGACATGTCGCTCCGGCTCCCAGAGAGTATAATTCAACCTGATTGGCTAGCTATGCTGGAAGGCATGATTTCGGCCTGTCCAGCAATGTACATCACTGTGGCCCAGGGGCATCGTGGGAAGGGAGGAGCATGTTATCCTGGTCCAGTTAACACCGGTGACTGCCTATTGGTTGAAAAAAAAATTACTTGATTTTTAGGTGAAAAACCCCACCATACAAGTATATTCTAGCTTGGATCCATACAGAGATTTATCTTCTGTCCGTCATGTCCATGCTGTCTGGCCACTTTCTTCCGTCTTGCTGTCTCACACAGTTTGCTCCCTAACGTTTTACATTTTCACATACATAAATGTGCAAACGGAGTGCGCTCTAGCATGTGCTCCTCTTTTGTTTCTCAATTGTGACACAAAGTGCTATGGGCCAAACTGGGGAGTGCAAGGGATGCTTAGCCCGATTCTGTCTCTCTCACTGCTCCTGGATGCCCTGCAGGCTAGTGAAGATGGCCTGGGAGACTTTGCCGTGTGCTGTGTTTCCATCCTATATGACCAGTCCACTCCCTTAGCACTGCAAAACTGTGGTATTGTCTGCCATTGAAAAAACAGATCAATTAAATATTCTATGGCTTTGCTAATGGTCTCCAATGTTTGAGCTCCAGTGAAGTTTTCTTGAGCAGTGAATGATTACCAGGGAACCAGGAATCCTGTTATTTTGCTTATATGACTAATGCTCGTATTATTATGTTTTGTCCTTACTGTATTACTTTTTATATTGGGTTGCATACAAAAAAAATTTAAAAACTATTTTGTACATCCAACCAGCAAATATAAGTAAAGTAATATTCCACAGAGTGAAGAATTAGATGTTTTTGTTTTGTTTTTGCTTTTTTTGTGCAACGTCATGAAATCTCCCCTGTCTCTGATATCAGTAATAAGAGAAAACTAGCAAAGAGTGCAGTAGGAACGTGATTAATGTACTGCAGTTCCTAGGCCACATCATGGCACAATGCATCCTCTGGTAGGTATTACCAGATGGTTCTCCTTCCTGCCTGCAGAGAGTAGGAGTACCAATCTCCACTGTAATAACATCGGCACTTACACTGTCTACTAATGAACTATGCCCCCCACCCCTTTCCTTTACCATATCATCTTCAAGGTGGGGGAAGAGGGTGATGGCTATAGTGGTGAGGGGAGATGTAGAGCGCAGCCGATTATCCCCTAATTAACGCTGATACCTCCCCCATGGACAATGTCCCATCTCATCAGTGGGCCGTCGCGTCTTAATGTTAGGTGCTAACTGCCTCCCTCGCATATGTCAGTCCTTGTTAAGGGACTGTGCCACGCGGTAATGTCCTCCCGTTTAATGGCTTGTAAAAAGATGGTTAACACTCAGTATTTGGCTTCCCTCCTTTTTTTCTTCTCGCCACCACAGCTAGATGACAGATACAGTATGATCGAGGACTCTTTGGGGGAAGTTAATTGCAGGCACAGAGTACCTTGGTGTTTGAATTCAGATAGTTGAAAGAAGGTAAATGATTGGCCCCTTGGCTATATGTTATGCTGCTAAACAAGTAATAGTCACAATTTAGTTAGGGGTGACTTGTTAGGGTGAGTGTTGCCTGGGCAGCCATAGGCTGAATAGATATATGAGGTTAGAAATGATTAGTTGTCCGTGGCTAAATTATTCATCAGAATGCTTTATTAATAAAATACAGTTTTACCACGCCTATTCCATAATCATTAACAATGACCAATGACACATGAGTGCACATAGGTGAAAACTCATCAGCAACTCCCTATCTGAACAATTAAATGTTTTACTTTTCAACTTCTGCATTCATTAACCAAAAACCATATCTTAGAAATCTATTACGCAACTAAGTTTACTGTGCCATTAGTCGGCAAGGCAGTAAAAGCAAATGAACCGTCACTTATAAATACGTGTGTTTTTTCGCTAGACAACAGTAAGAATTCTTCTAATGTCAAGAGCTGAGCTTCCTTTTTCTCTCTGCAACTCCTCACTCACCCTCGCTCCATCTTTCTTTCTCTCCATCTATGCATTCGTGTTGTATTATGAAAAAGCAAACACGATTATTTTTGATTTCCCGTTTGCCTGAGCAGTACATTTGGCCCACCCCTCTCTCCCCCGACCCTCTTGATTGAGGGCTAATGAAAAAGCTGTCCTGAGCGTCGCTCCCTCCCTGTATCCATTAAGAATAATTAGACGGGAACAATTTTGATGCCTGTAACCTCGGCGAGTGTGGCTAATGGTGTTATAAATTGCTCCTTGTCCTGGGCCCTGCACGCATTGGCGCGCAGTGGTGGGGGCGAGACGCTTAATTCAAAAGCACTCTGTCAACAGCACTGATTTGTGTGGTTAATGAGAGCGTTTAAAACAACAGGCGCAGCTCATGCATCCTAATGCCGATGGCAGGAGCAGGTTCGATAAAGAGGCTTGTCCACCATAATTAGCCGCGACAAACGTCCAGGATTAAGAGACAGGGGGCCGAACATAGTGTGCCCTCTTAAAATGGGCCCCGTTTTCTCTCACTCTTCCTCTGCCTCTCTTTGACTGCCTCACTCCTTACATGCTGTCTTTAACAACATGACAAACTACATTGTTTCTGTCATCTGTGTCTTTTGGTCTGACATCTTGACTGCCATCTTTTCTTTTATCATTATCTGTATCTCTTTTTTTCTATGTATAATATATTTGTTTCTGAGGCAGTAGAAAGATTTGAGTCTAAGAAGGCTCTCTGGGACAGGAACCGCTTGTAGGTGGGGGCGTTCAAACCTTACCAGCAGGGATACATGTTCTCTTCTCACTAAATCTAACATTTTCTCCCCCTGAGGAGTCAACCTATTTCTCCACTGATCTTGACTAAATTTTTTTCTCACTCTCTCCAATGAGCTGCCCTGTCTGTGTCCCCTCCACCTGTCCAGTCCCTATTTATTCTCCTTTTTACCTCCCATCCTATGTGTTGTTTCTAGACTATAAGCTGCTTTCCCTTTTCTGTTTTTGTCCACTTTCTGTACCTGACTGACTAGCTTTTACAGCCTAACAGTGAAAGGGTCTGATGGCCATATGCCTGCTGGTTAAAGGCCTCAGGCTAAGAGGAAAGAGAGTTATAAAACTTTAGCAATGCTTGAAAGCTGTCCCTTTGTGCTGAATTGAAGAATGGGAATAATATTCAGAGACAAGAACGTGAAGAAAGTCTTAATTACATTTTGGGAATAGCCAAGGAAAAGGAGAGAAATTATGAGAAAAGGACAGAAAAGGAAACCGATTTAAACAGGTATTATTTATCCTTGCCAGTGCTGTGTGGTAAAGGAGCCTCTAATATGTTTTAATCAACCGCATTCTGCAGAAGGTCTTCCAAAGGACTGTGTCTCTGTAATGGATGGAGAAGGAGAGAGTGACAAAGCCAGGCCCACTTTAAAAGGTGTTCAATTCCTCTGTAAATGCATGCTGACAAGATTAATTGAGCATTGCAAATGGTAAACTCTGAAACCTCACACCTCAAAAAAATGGACGCACACGCACACAAATACACACAGATGCAGGTGTTGACATACTGATGCACATACTCACACAAACACTCATATGCATGCAGACACATGCATATTGTGTTCATAAACACACATTAGTCTGCGCATATCGAGAAGTATGCACACCAGTGTGCTTGCTTGCACACTCACCAAACACTCACGCTCTCACACCCTTGCTGGCCTCCCTCAGCCTACTTTCACGTGTCTTGCCCAACACAAATGACTTGATGGGCAGTTAAATGTAGGGGTCGAGGGTTAAATGAACACCGTTGTTTATGAGGATGTGGTGTGAATCCATTTGCATTCTAATATTCCCTCTATTCTGAAACACACACACACACACACACACACACGCACACACACACACACACACGCACACACACACGCACACACACACACACACACAGGCCCGTTATGGGTAAAAGGGAGGGTGTGAGAGGATGGAAGATGACTGGTGGACGGCTTGTTTTAAAATCCCATTATCAAGTTATTTATGGAATTCATGGCCCGACAACCTCTGTGACCTTGTTTTGTTAAACATGAACCAGACACGATTCCAGCACGTGGTGTTGCCTATTAGCTTTTGTTTTCAATAGCCTTAAAATGTCAGCAACTTCAATCACCCCTTGGGCAGCTTTCCACTTGTGTGTTTTAGCCCTCATCAAATGGACACATGGTACACATACACAAACAGTCTCACACATAGATATAACACATCCGTAAGGACACAAATGCAGGCACACACATTTACACACATATTATGCCTGCATATAAACTTTCAACATGGAAATGTACACACTCAATCTACTACTCTGTCCAACTATCCCAAAGGCATCCAGACAGACATCTTCCCATCCCAGACCAGACACCATTACTCCCTGTCTGTGTTTGTGTTTGTTTGGAAATTAACCCAATCTCTATGGCTAGTCATGGGCTGACTGACACACAAGGATGAAATCCATGCAAATCCCAACAACCTCTTTACCCTAATGCTCCTGTTTAAACATGGAAGTCCCATTTGTTTCCTTCCGGCTATCAGTACCACACATCAGTTGACATCCACTCATTACAAAACAAACTGAAAGATTATTCAAAGATGGTGCGGTCCCCATGATATGAGAGAATCCGGTGGGAAAAAGGGGAGTAAGATGAAGAGTAAGACAGACTACACTTTAAAGGGTGAAAAGGGCATGTGTTTGTACAGTTCATCTATGTTTTCTGGTGTGTTTGTATATGTGTGGGTCTGAGTAATCACACCATTAATATTCCCTTACTCAGTGACCTGCATGTGGGCTGCCCTCATTGGCTGTGCAGTGTGTAGTGGAGGGGGCGGGAACATTTGGAGGTGTAAGCATTACCTGGCTGCTCTCCATCATGCTTTGCCACATTCGGTGTTCTATTTTCATGAACCCTGAAGCGCTGCACTGATCGCAGTCAAGTGCACGCTGCTCAATATACCAAGGCTGTGCCAAACACGCTTTTGGTATTTCTGCCTGGCTATGGGGTGGCATCAGAGAGAATACATTATCAAACATAATAATCATATACAGATATATCATATAATCATATAACCAGATACAGACAACTTTGTTGTAGAACTTACGGTCGTCATGTTTTCCATGTGTAATGGTATGCAATTTTATTAGTCATCACAATGATCCATACATTAACTACCTGCTGTTAAACACCACCACAGTGCAAGATAAGTTTTAATTGATCTACAGTTTTTCATGAGACTGTGTGAATGGTTTTCATTTTGTCAGAATCCAACATGCCTGTTGATTTGCAATAGAATCTGTAGAATAATTCATCAAAATGAGAAATTTGGTGTGCACATAAGCTCGGCGTTTTCTGTGGTTATTTTGCAATGGTAATTTGTTGCACACAATTTGACCAGTAGATCTGCCGTGTGTAACTGTGGCTTAACATTGCGTAACACAGCCCCCATGTCAGAGACTGCAGATGGAACAAATAGCTGATGCCTTCAGATGGCTGAGAATTACCAGAGTGAAGGAAAGGCTATCAGAATAGCCTACAGTATTTCCTCTAACATTGTTTTGGGGATGCGCGGCCCCCTGTCAACCTGCTCTGAGCACACTGTCAGTGGACCATCCAAGATGTACTGTATACTTTCTTGGCACCAAGATTGCAGTGCCCTACTAGATTGGCATCTCCACAATCTCTACTGTGCCCCTTCCACTTGGGATGCAAGAGGCACGAAATTTACCAGTTCTACATTGCGTTTCGCAGATGTATGCTGGGTGTAACATTATTTCCATGGAGTCTAAAGTTAGCTAGCATACAACAGCGTTGTCTAATGTTTAACTGATGTTAGGGCTCTTGGAAACTCGTTTAACTTGACTAATGTTACCATTTTATTAACGATTACATCATAAGTTGCTATTCGCCTCTCACAAGATTTCAGAGCAAGAATTGTACTTGAGCGAGACTTCAGATCTTGTTGATAAGAAAGGGTGTCATCGGGGGTCACTCATAGTGAGCCATTCCATGGTGTTGTTAGACATCTCATATATCATAGTCTGAGCATGTCAAGGCCCAGGTATAAAAATACTGAAATTATCCTTTAAACTACTTGCTTTTGGATTTGTTTTGGAACGTCAGACTAGTTAATTTTTCTCAGCACTGTCACAAGAGTGACAGGAGTACATTGCGTTTCATAATTTCTATTCAAAATAACAAGAAATAGTAACACCCCAGCATTATTTTTAATTGTTTAACACTTTCCACACTTTCTAACTCCAGTCCTTCATTCCTCCCTTATTTAACTACACCATTCAGTGTGTAAATATAGTTTGACTATGCCTGTTTTATTAAAGAACAGAGATAACATCCTACAGTTCTACAATGTTCCTTCATTCCATCATCTCTTTCTTGTTATTTGCCCACAAAACTCTTGGCAAACGCCATTGGCAAAGAGCAAGTATTTGAAGAGGGTAAGAGTAAAATCGAGCCACAGACTGCCCCTGTGTGTCTTACATTATTCAACGAGGCTCCAGCTGTGAGGCATAGAGGATTAAATCCCCCGCATTCTAACATATGCCAGCTAAAAGACTAACACTGGTGTGGGCCAGTGCCACCAGGCAAAAACAGACTAAAACAACAACAGTTAAGCAGCCCTCGTGTACTTCATGATACTTTTCTTACCCTTTGAGAAGATCAAGCCTAACACTGATTAACATTTAGCGATCAAATGTGGCAGCTATAGGTCTGCCACAGGCCAAACTTCACTACTCAAAGTCAATCCATTATATATTGGCTAAAAAATATAGTTAATGGTCTTAGAATTGAATACATTATCCTTGGGTTTTGTGCAACCTGCTACACTAGCCACTGAACCAGCACATTTGAATGCTGATTTTTTTTCACAGTCTCTCTAAGATTTTAACACACACTTTTTTATTTTTGTTAGTTAAAAAGATCTTTCGTTTATTTGAACACCACATATGTATCATATTAAAGCACTGATTTTACAAACTATGGACTAAAATCTGTCTTTGAAGGGAACGGCAGATACATACACTACAGGTCAGCAGATTTGTATTTAATATTTTTTGGTTTCATGATGGCGGCCCCTAGTTATGTATAAATTACCATTCTGGCATCTGTCTATGTAGATGGAGACCTTCTTTCGATACAGTAGCAGTAATGTAGACGCATCCTACAAAAAAGATGACTAAATATCTTGAGTTCGACTTTGAATTTTGAATGTTATAATGAAATGCAAGAGGTTCTGCAGTGCACTGCTCAGGTAGGCGGTGTGGCCCAGGTGTTATACTGACTGGTGCATGTATTTATTTTCCCACCCCAGTTAAATCAATGACAGTAGGTAAGTTAATTTCCTATCCACCATTCCTTACAGATTTGAGAAATTGTTTTCAGTCTAGCAGTTGTTGAAGGGGCCAACCACATTTTGCGGCAAAATATTACAGAAAACTAATTTATTACATGACCAGACATTTTGTTGAATGAATTTACCCCAACAGTGCAAGCAACACAATCAGCAAATCGCTAGAAGTCTTTTCATTTCGTGCAGAGCTTTTTGTTAAGGAATTTTGACCAAGATAAGTACTGAGCGGGACACCTTACAGTTGACGAATAAATTCATCAGTCCTTTTGGGTGGGGAAACTATGTAATGGCCTCAAACTTATGTAGCTTTTCTGTACAATTTCTTGTTACTTATTGACCAACATATACTAATACCAATATATCTGCAATAAGGTAATATTGGCCATTATATCAGTACACCAATTTAACAGTGTAGGTCCAGGTACCATGGGATCCAGTGTAGCTATAATAAGGTAATTTTAGGGTGTCACTTTGCTTACAGTGTTAAATAAATAGGGCTTGTTATTTTCAGGTTTTATTTTACAAAAATCACTGTGGAGTTAAAATTTTTTTTATCTATCTTTGTATTAATCAATACACAAATTAAGTATTCATCCAGATTTAATTCATGTAAACATACTGTATGGATGTGTACTGTTCCTGTCCATTCAGCACATCACAGTGGGTACCACACCTGTTCTTTTCCAGCACACTTCTTCCTCCAATCTGTATTAAAACTCCCTCTAGAATCCAAAGGTGGTCTGTTGGGCCACTTGGGCAGATAGCCTGCTTCTCTCCCTCCACCCCTTACGTTAGTTACCTCTCATGGGGTAGTGTGTGTGTGTGTGCTAGATGTGGCAGTGTTCCCCGGTGTAGTGTAGGCCCCAGGCAGCACAAGGTAACATCAAATGATTCTTCTCTTTATGACTTATTTATTTATTATACCTACCTCTCTCTGTGAGCATGTGTGTGTGTAGGAGAGAGAAAAGGTGTGAGTTTGTACTTGGAACAGGCGTGTGTGTGCATTTGTCATCTGTGCCAGTATTTTTTATTTTTATTCTGCCCTCAGACACCACCACCGGTTGCAGCAACGTCCTCTGTGGTAGAGCGCAAAGGAGCCAAGGGAGAGTGGGGGATCCCAGTAATTCCAACTTTGGGACCTCCACCGGTCTCTGTGCTCCAGCCTTCACTGTGTTGAAAGGATATGGGAACCTCCCTCATCTGCCATAACTAGCATCCCAGAGCATGTAGATACACAGGAAAACACAAAGTGAAGAAGAAAGATGTTTATTGGCGCTGTCGTGTTTGATGAGTTTGATTTTCAAGACTGGCTTCATGCCACGCACCCTGGAAATGCTTCACATATCAAACACCCTCTGGTGGAGTTGAACATACAAAAGTCACCGAACAAAAGCAAATGTGATAAGATAAATCCTTCAAGGCTGGCAGACATGCCAGTTCAATTCACCAACATCCATTTCACAATTGTAATTTACAATTACAACATGCAATTTACCATTCAAAATGAAAGACTCAGTTTATGTTTACGGCCAAGACTCAAAACTTCAAGAACATCAACGTAAAGTAGAAGATAAAGAAAAAATCTGTGAAGAGTAGCAGGATACATTAGGTACACACAGCAAACCTGAACTTCCCTGTGCAGCAGACCTGTATTTGCAATTCTTTGATTAATTATCAACCAACCACATCCTCTGGTTGTGCATATGGGCTGCTTGACAGCTCAGAAAGGCTTGAGACAATCAGACCCTCTACCTACTTTACCTGTGATGAATCACATTACCGCTGGACCAACTGCTGGCCAAGCCCCTTGCTGAAAAATCGGCCAGCTAAAACGGGCGGACGGGAAGCCGTATGGCAGAGCACTTCGTCCCGACACTTCCCCCACCCCTTCCCTCCCTCCAAATGAATATCCAGCCTTGTCCTCCATAAAGTACATTAGGCACAGAGTGTCATTAGTACAAATGGACTCAAGGTACTTCTGCAGGGAGGTTATGTGTGAGTGTGTGTGTGTGTGAGAGTGTATGTAATGGGGATGTAGGTGGGGAGGGGAACCAAGCTAGAGGATGCTTATGTCTCTCCTGCCTGATGTTTGGTATGCCCACCTATTCCTCTCTCCACACCAACACACACACACACACACACACACACACACACACTCACCTAGTATGAATCTGCACCTATCCCTCACTACCCCCCCCCCACCCCCCCAATTCCTGTGGAGAAGACAGGGTGCCCCCTGCCCCTTGTTCTCTCCTGCTGCGATGGGGAAGTGCATCCTCATTTAATAATGTATCAGAGAGAAGACAGAGAGAGAGAGAGAGCTCTGACCCAGACGAATGCAGCCTCTCCATTATTTAGCATTTACCGACACCTTCCAGCTCATTTCTGACTCAATATTTAATATAGCAGTGGGAGAGGGAGGGCATTTTCTAATACTCACACCCACTTGATTTTTCACTGTTTGTATTTTTGGCCTATATATATTTATAGAGACGCATAGGCCTAAGAAAAGGAGGAGTTGGAGGGGTGATATGTATATGAACATGCAGACAGAAGTGAAAGAGCTCGTAAACATATAGGAATATCTACAGGTCTTTGTCTTGACCTCCTCCTCTCTTTTGTTGTGCTTGGTTATGTGTGATCGAACAGACAAGAGGTATTCATGTGAATGGGTTGAGGGGTGGGATATTTTATGTGGGGAAGGTAGCTGTAGTTGTACACATCAACGGGGTATACTTGGCACGGGTGGACAGACGGTCTTGAAAAGCATGAGTTCTGGTTTGTCAACAACTGCTGGGACCTATGGCCCCTCACCACCACCACCACTTTTGTCTGTCACAGAGATATTTCTGCATAACCTCAGGGTCAAAGATTAGACTCTTCCAAACAAAATGAAAGCAATTGTTGGCCAGTATCAGAGTCTTTGCAACCCACCATACTGTACATACATGCTGGGGTTACTTTACAGTCTTTGATCCTGTTTGGCTGTCTGACAGGTCCACATCATTGTTGTTAACCTTAAAACATTTGTTTACATCACAAATGAGTGCACCAGAAAATCAAGATTTGTTCTACTTGCATGACTTGAATCTCACATAAGTTATATATACAGTACATTTAGGTGTTAAATATGAAATTAACTTTTCCCACAATATATTGACATTTTACTGTAATGTGATCCATATTTGCATTATGCATTAACATTTCTTTTACATCCTCCTATTCTGTAGCCTGAGGTAGTTTTAAGATGCTTTAAAAAAAGAGTTTTGCTTTCAGTAGCTATTCAACATTGAAATCCTAAATTTACATTGAATGTTAAGTATTAAAACCATGACACATTTCGGACACTGGACTTTTAAAGAGAGCAGAATCACAGTTAGAAACTCTTCTTTGAAATAAAACAAATAATGAAGTTATAGCCAACTTAATTCACGCACATTATGTCTTTTCACATTCATTTTCAATATATATTATGCTGTTATCAATAACATTGTCAAAGCAGTGAAAATCATGCCATTGTTTATTTATTGCCAGTCAGTTACTAATATATTCATTTGTTATCAAACTGAGATCGCATACAACACAAGAAATCTCACACACATCTTTCATTGATTTGTGATTGTTTAAGAATGCTGCGGAGTCTCTAAAAGGCTGGGAGACAACATCGCCCATGCCAGCAAATGTAAGAAGGAAATTCACACCTTTTTTGGTGTGTGTTTAACAGCAGGCTCAATTCATGTGAAATATTTACAACACTTTTTATAGAATTTTTAATGGATGTAATGAATCCTCAATTAACTGTAAGATAGAGTGTTTCCCTGTGTGTATGTGCATTCATAAAATTGGTAAAAGCATGTGAAAATACATGCCTACATGCAGTACACCCATGCCTATATATGAGTCTGCATGTTTAAGTGGATGCTTACATGCACATACAGTATATCTGTGCTTTGATCACGGTCTATTGTGACACTCTGGGCAGCAGTTGGCTTAAGACCAATGGCTCTTAACCTGGCAGACATGTCACACTCGTGTATCATTAGTTGCGGCCAAAGAAAGGGAAGGACATGTAGAAAGAGCGCAAGCTCTTTATATGCAAATACTTGGCCCTGGCTTGTCGGGGCTCACCTCTGTCCCCGTGACAACAGAAGGAGCAAGGAAACAAAGAGAGGGAGATACAGGGAGATGTGGAGAGCGAGTCTTCTTTGCTAGTTTGCCAGCGGACTCCTGTGGGAAAATCACTAGCCAATGTAAATAATGGCCAGGCACCATCCATGAGGAACCTAGATGCAAATGATGCTCAGTGTGTACCATGCTGTTTCATTGTCAGTCAGTCATTCACTCCTTCCATCTCTGTATCCTGTACATTTATGTCATTTAAAGCCTGTCCTTCTCACGCCTTACACAACATTGCAGAAATTTCTTGTCATTTGTGAGATGGCGCAAAGGCAAAATGTTGCTCTTCCAGTATTGAGTTATTTCACTTTGTGAAAAAGCTCCTCAGGCAGTCTCATTTTTCAGATTGTGCTAAAATCACTTTGTCAGGGGTGATATAAATTATGTAGATAAACGCTGTCTGACCAATTCTATTCATACAGTTCCCTGGGTTCCCGTTTCTAGGAGATATAATATGACTTCATGGCACAGTTTCTTTTCAAGTTGGTACAAGTGATTTTTCTCTTTCTGTCAGAAAAAATCCCCCCAGTCTAGAAAATAGTGCTGCCTCATAAATTGACAACACTGATGGCTGTCATCAGAGACAGAAACAAAAACAACAAAGGGGAAGAAAGAAAAATATAAACTCCATTAAAAAATTAAGCCAGCCTACAGCATTGCACGTCCATTCTGTTTGTTTGTGTGTGTGTGTGTGTGTGTGTGTGTGTGTGTATGTGTGTGCATGTTTGTGTTTGGTGGGAATTTATGACTTCAATGTGTTAGTGCTTGGCTTTTCCACTGCTCCCAACAACACTGTTGCTGGCAGAGTCAAAGCTGTTAGTATGGACTCACTAATTATTTAATGCACTGCCTTATTTGTTTACATTGTTTCCATGTTGAACGATTGCAAGCTGTACAGTAACCCAGAGGACGTTTCTGTGCTTTTTTCCTCCACTCTGTTACTTCCTCTATTTAGCTGTCTTCTTATCTGTCACTCACACAGGCACACACAAAGTGTTCTATTGCTCTACAGTGGAAATGTAAGAAAAAAGTAAATCTTAGCAAATCTAAATGTTCTAATCTGCTTTGGTTTACCTAGAATAGGTTTTTATCCTGTGCAAGGCAGACCATCTGGAGAGCTAGTCAAGCAATTTATTTTCACTAAATGTAACAATACTAAAGGCATAAATGAACCAAACAAACCAGATATCTTTTGCTGAAAATACTGTGTTTCAGAAACCACAAAAACTCATTCTCATTTATAATGAATGCATTGGTTGTGTTTGCAATAGTGTGGAGGGTCACACTCATTCATATGAGAAGCCCAAAACTCTAATTCAGTATAAGTTTCCGAGTGTTATTCAAGGGCAATTGGAGGTATATAAGGTTTCTAAGTGTGAGAGGAGCCTCACTCATTCATTATCTCCCAAAAAAATGCCTAACCTTCCAGTCATATGTCTGCTCGACTGAATTCCTTAAATTGTTCTTGTTTCACCTCAATATGTTGCCCATTTTGTATTTTTATGTTCAGTCCTTCCTCTCTTCCTCACTGTGTGCTTCCTCCACACTCTCACTGCATTTGTCCTGAAAGCGCAGGACACACACACATGAACTTATTGAGCACAGAAAAGAAAATCCATCCTGACAAAAAAGAAGCGGTTAAAACGGACACGGCTGCTGACAGAATTGTGAATCTGACACAGAAAATGGTAGCGCACAGCCACCAGCCACCCCTTTACCGCTCTCTCTCTCTTTTACCTCTCCTTCCGTCAGTGCCCACCACCACTGCCATTTCTCTTTTTCCCATGGAATCCATTTCACATAATTAAAGACACTCAAATGAAATGGACCCTCAGGAAAAGTGGCTTTCAGCAAGGAGGAGGTAGTGGAGGAGGAGGTGGATGAAAGGCAGAGAGCTGGGAGTGGGTTATTGGTTCTTCAAGGAGCACCCCTCCTTAACCTCCCTCCCTCCTTCCCCTTTGCGATGGGGGCCCACCCTGGAGGGAGGCAGAGTGGCTCAGGTCCCAGTACGGATCAATATCATCTCCGTTATTAATATCAAAAGCACATTACTTTGTTTTGTGTCTGGCGATGGGCCAATGCAGCTTGAGGGCCCTGTCCCGACCGACGGCCGTTTCCTTCCTTCCTCTCCACCCCACCCTCACTGGCCATTTACCGGGACCATAATTTACTTTGGTGAGTTTTTAGGGTATTGTTTTGTCAGGGCCAATCAGGGCTGAGTAACAAATGATCCCGGTGGAGTGGTGGTGGCCTGGCCCCAGCCACCCCTCCTTCCCGCTCCGTAAGTAACACACGTGGCTAAATTCATTTTTGAAAGTTTCGCATCAATTGCTTTCGTCCTTGACTCCGGGAAGAACGGAGAAAGAAGGAGGGGTGAAGAAGAAATTAAGGGGGGGATGGGCCTATGAGGACAAGTGGGTGCCAGGGTTAAACTGGACTGAGTGTACCATTCACTCCCACAGCCTGCCCCTCCCGACACTCTCACCAGGGATGAGGTAACAACACAAACAAGCATCCCTGCAGTCAGAATTAGACATGACGGTATCTCTAATTGGCCCATTGAATTAAAGGGGCCATGGTGGAGCTCACAGCGAGAAACAAAAAATATTGACCACTTAAAGGAAGAGAGGGAGAATTGATTTTCAGGACGACAGTGAGCATTTACCTCATACCGCGGAGCTCACTCACTCTCAAGAGCGCACTGTAAGGCATGATAGTTCTACCACTATTTTTGTGGAACGTTTCTCAGTTTATATAGTGCATATCTCTAATTTCTGACAAACAAACACAATACAATCATGTCAGATTTTAAAATCAATTGGCAGTCTTCAGAAGACCAACTTTTTGGGGGTAATGTGTGAGAGGAGTGGTGAATCATCACAAATCTTAACACTGTTTTAATAGTCATGTCTTCTATGCACAGAAACAGAAAAACTGAATTTTTGAGATTACACATATTTCTCATTTAATTTTAATTTTATTTTAACTCAATCAAAACAAACAGGATGGACGACATGGAGCATGTCTGCTTCTTTGACACCCAGAAACAGTCTCTACTTGTTTTGGACGTTGCTGTTGTGATCGTCAGATATCTGTAGACTGATCTCTCACACTCACATATCAGACAACTAACAGAAAAAAGTCTTGCGTTCTCTCTTGTTGCTAATTCACATTAATTAGAGAAGAAAGGGGAGTTACGCTGAAATAGAGAAAGAATAGTATGAGTATGTATGAATGTGTGTTTTTGACATAAAATACATATTGCTCTACCATCCCCTGCAGTTTCTGTCACTCGGATATGTAGGAGTGAGGAGTGTCCACTTATGAATGCTCAGACGTCTTTGTCTTCTGTCCTAGTGTGTTCATCACATTTGTGGTACATATTAGATAGCCAGACGCCCCCCCACCCCACCCCGATAAGAGGTTTTAGTCTGACAATAACGTATGAATATTTCACCAATGATGAAATATTAATTAGTTTTTTGTTTTTGATTGGACTGCTCTTACATTTTCATACCACTTGCATGTGTTTAATACATCAGTTTCATCTTAACTGTCATTTCAAGATCTTTTTTTTTGTAAGGTTTGCTGGAAAAAGGTGTGTCATCAGTGAGAAAAGGAGAAAAGGAGAATGAAGTAAATAGGGATGCGCGTAAATCGGTGTTTGCACAGATCTATGTAAATTCAAAATTAAAGACGAAGGAGGACTAAAGAGATATATTTAATTGGTGTGTCTGTGTACCTATTTATGTTGACCAAATTAATTGTATGTTTGTATTGTATGTTTATGTGCATGTACAGATGCTCATGTGTCCATTTCTGGAAACCTACTTCAGTGTGAGAGTTGGTGATGGTGGGCCATTGTCTAGCATCTGCTGATTAGTTACATCTCCTCCCAACCATTTGGCCTCTGATTGTGTGCGCTCGCAGCTTGTTTCTCGCTCCATATTGATGTCATGCACCAGGAGGTTGCTTCAGGGTGCCATTGTAGATGGCGCTAATTTATGCTTTTTTCAGGGCGCCCCACACCAGGCACTGCAAACATCGCAGCATGGGTGAACACTCAGGTGCACTTCCTTTTTCTCTCCAAAGTGCAAACGAGAATCAATGAAATTAAAGAGACGTGAGCCACGCTGGAAAGAAAAACAAGCCACCTAGGTCGGGGTGAGAGGGCCGGAGGCTATCCAACGTCACAGGTTAGATGGTGGTGAGGGATGGATGTCAGAGCTAACACAACGAGGAATGTGGAGTAAGTATTTTTCTCCACCTCACCTCCAGCAGAACAACGCTGCTTAGTTGGGCCCGTCGAGGATCCTAAAATACTTTGAAGCGATAAAGACGTTTGCTACAAGTCTGGCTTAGTGACAGTTTGTTTTGCCGTGAGACATTCACCGTCCTTGATTAGGATGTGAGCTGAAACTGAACAATTAAATTCGACAGTTCTAAAAAAATAAAAATAAAAAAAATAAAAAGCGAGAAAAAAAATCTAAATACACACATTACATTGATTTTTTTATTCAACTTTTAAAACCACACAGCAAGCTCTCAGCAAACTCTTTTTTTTAAAGGAATTTAGAAACATTCATTCACTGAAGTCTGTTAGAGAGGTGAGAGAGGCAGGTGGAGCAGACGGCAGGTGGTTGCTGCCATGCCATGTTCTACTGTTTGACATGAGAGTAAGGTGTCAATCAATGGCTTCCTCCCTGCTTCTCCTGTGGGGCCTTGTGCTATTGATTCCAGAGTGTGTTAGAGTGCCAGGGGGTCTTTACAACCACACAGAAGATTCACACCACTGAAAAAGATCTTACGAACATACACCATAAGCTCTTTACCATCCAAGTAAATGAATGGATTAATTGGTGTAGTTACAGACTATTAAACAAAGAAACAATACAATACAATTTAATATGTTTGGAGACCTAAAACCTCTTGCAAATGTGCACATCAGAAAGGATGCCCAATGACATGCCAGGATTTTAATTGATGTCATGCTTTTATGTCTTTCCACACTGTTTACTGTTTGGCTTTCTTATCGGCTCAAGTCTGTTGTTTAATTTATGTGTGCCCCTTTGAGAGAGTGTAGGGCTCTAAAACAATCTTTAAATATGGCTGCACTTTCAAATAGTTCATAGGCCCACCGTTTCTCATTAACCATCTGAGGACAAATCATTAACAACTCATTAAATCATATCTCCTCCCGTATCAGTGAGCCTTCTGTTCTGCCAACAAATGGTCAAGGTAATAAATCCCATCATCAAATAACCTCAAATTGCAGTTGCTGCAGTGTCTGTAATCGTGGAGAGACATTGATTTGATGGAATAATAATTATTCCTTATTGCTTTCAGTTTCTGAAACTGGAACAAAAAGTCTTGCAGATGACATGAAAGTTGTCTTTCTTACTATACAATTGTACAGTACCTGTTCTACTTTTCTCTTTCTCTCCTTCCCACTCTTTCAGGCACTAATGATAGCAAAGACACAAGAAGTGGATTGAAAAAGGTATCAAGGGGCAATTGCTGTGGTGGTATTATTAATTCAAGATTTAATTGCAACCACTTCATGTTTCACCTTGTAGTAGAAAAATGACAGTGTCTTTATTGTTTCTGGAATTCAAGGACTGCGCTCTCCTTTCAAGGCATTGTTTTCATGGCCGAGAATCTTTGATTGTCTACAAAGGCTTCGCCAACAATCACTTGGCATAGGATGTACAATGTGCGTATGATCTTTCTGTATGAATCAATCATATGTCACTAAGTGTTGTTTGAGTTCATAATTAGCATTCTAAGGATGCTCTAATCACTGTGCTTGCCTGCTTGCCAGCCACGGTTATCTGAAGCTCATAAGAATTGGAGCAATGAAGTGAGGTCACCCATATTGTTATGCTGCAGTGGCCAGGCCTTTTCTCTTTTACTTTTATCTCTCTGAGTCTCTTTTACCTCCCATCCTTTTTTTTCTTCCTTACTTCTCTTTCTACTTCCACTACCACCTCCCTCCAGCGTCTCTGTCTCTCTGCACGGTGGGGGAAGATGTATGCTGGTGCCCAGGTAGAGAGGGGGAGAAATCAATAGTGAGGCTGTTTGAAGTTTTCTGAAAGACTTCCCAGGGAAGACGCTCTTGTCAGGGTGATAGATAAAGCTTGCGCCTCAGTCAGCTCCAGCAAGAGGCGGCCAGAGGAGAGGAGAGCGCCTCACCTTTTTAAGTGGGGCCCTAATAATAAAACAGCATGAATAAAACATCCCGGCTGAACCACGCGCTGCATTAGCGCTGCCGTGCCGTTATAAATGATACCGGTGGCCCTGACGCCATTTGGGTAAAAGCCCACAGCACCGCTTTAAAAGAGGGCTGTGCACAGGGAAAGGGAGATAGATTGATATGTGTGTTCTGCACTTATTTATTTATATGTTATGTGGCTCAAAGAAGAATGAGGGAGAATTAGTAAGTTTTAGTGTTGCAGGGTGACTTATTGTTACTTTATTGCTTGTGGAGAGTTGGTGCGATCAGCAGTGTGAGGTCATTATCTTTGCCTGTTATCAAAGTCCTTATAGGCAAGTCATGCCACTCGGCAGCCATCTTGGCAATGCTTCCGGGCAGCTATTTCAGACTAACAAGACCAGGCTCCTATCTGAATGAATGGTGAGAGTGCCATCGCTGAAAAAGTTTGACGACTTTGCCCCAAAATAAGGTTTAAAAAGCGGTTACACTTCTATTACGCATGCGTCACTACTACCACGCATACGTAGTCGAAGTAAAACAGACCCTTACATCAGTGGAACCACACGATTGGCTAAAAATGTTTCCCGCTTTGGCTGTTAAAAGCAGACGATTGACTTTCTAGCAGGAAGGGCGGGATAACCGCCATCTTTGCCGTTACGGGCTTTCCCCTTAGAGTTGTACTGAGGATGGGATTGAGTGGCGTGTCTCCTCTATAAAACGTCTCTGCTGTTATTCTTCCTTCCCAGTGACCTAAAAAAAAAAGAAAACGATCATCAGAACGCATGGTTCATGGAATGCATGGTTTTCACCCAGTTTTTGGTTTCTTCCTGGGTCCATATCTCTTGTACTATGTCTCAACAGTTACATCAAATGCCCTGAAGCTGTAATGCCAAAAACCTCTACATTTTTAACACCCTGAATTGAGCACTTGCTCTTACAGCTTGTTTATCCTGTATGTAGTGTCATGTTAAGAAAATGCGGGTCAGTCTTTCTAGTGCCATAAGAGAAAATTCAGTTTACTGCAAAAAGTGATAACTCAATGTTTAGCATATACAGCAGCTGATAAGGTCATTTTCTTCCTATTTTACAGTTTAGTATCTTGTATGTAACAAAGTCTATACCATGGCAAACTGCAAAAACAACATGGCAAGGCTGTACAAATTCATCATTTATCAGCAGCGTACAAACCATAGCTTTGAGCTTTGTCTCCCAGCCAGAAGGCTATTGGAGCTTCAGAGGGACATAAATCTCCCAGCACTGCTGCCCTGACCTCGTTTGTTCGGCCCTGACCGTTTCTTACTCTGGGCTTGTGGTGGAAGGGTGGGCTACAGCCACAGGGTCCTGGACCAAGCAAAACTGCCTGAGCCCAAGGGTAAGCAGGGTCAAGTGGCCTGTCACAGGGGTCAACAGCTCTCAATAAACTCACTGGCCCAGAGGTCAAGCCCTTGACCTCAGCTGCAGCCGGACACTTCAGAGAGAGCCAGAAAGAGAGGTCAAGCCCTCTCCACCTCCGCTTTCACCTCAGCTTCCTCTGGCCACACAGGTGTCAGCAGACCAAGTCCTAGCTAAAGGTCAGAGGTCTCGGTGCGAAAGGGGGTCCACTTTAATGCATTAGATTGGGCCATGATGGGCTGCTGCGGGAGCTGCACAGGGCAGTATCGATGCAGAAGTAGCAGGTGCTGGAGCTGTAGGTGAATGAATTTCACTAATCTGCTAAACAGTTTTGCATTGCTAGTTAAAATCCTCATTGGCACCAAGCCATGGGGTCTTGTTTTGTATGGCTTGAGCGCTTATGTATGGCTTGAGCGCTTAAGGTTGTGGATGAAGTTCTGTTAAATCCAGATTATGTCTGTGGAGAAGCCTGCCCTTTAGTCAGTGTTAAAGACTTCAATTCTCTCTATGCTAATTGCTCCTCTTCCTTGCATACATAACTATAAAAACTTAAATTTAAAAATGCAGATTGAAGTGGTGATTGACATTGAGGAGACTTTGTTGTCAGTCAACTGCTGTTTTAGTGTTAGAAGACAATACAAGAAAAATGCTAAAGGAATACTTGAGGAACATTGTGAAGGACATTGAGGAATGTTAAATCAGACAAACCAAAAAAAAACATTTGGAGAGTGTTTGGCGAACATGTTGAGAGAGCATAGAGAGCACAGCTGGAGTGTTGAGAGTTTGTTGCATGCTGAGGGAAGATATGCGCCTAAATCTGACAGCACCCCACTGAGACAATCACAGAACTGGGAGTCTCCTTATTTGTTTAGCAGCCACAAGATAAATAACAACATTCTGCTCTGAACTAAAACACTCTCTGTCTCCCTCTGTCTCTTGGTCTCTTTCCTGCTTAGATCTTCCTTTTCCCCACCGCCTCCATCGCTCGCTTTGTCTCTTTCTGCGCCTTGACAGTTATTTGTATCTTTGTTGCTCTCTACGTCTACCTGTCTACAGCTACTCACACAGCCAGAGGCTAGCTGTTTCTTTCCTCTTCTATAAATTGTAATATCTCTGCTTCACTCGGCTTTGCTGCAATTCTGACTCACTTGTGTCATAAAGAAACCACATATCTGCTGAATTTGGGTTATTCAGGAATTAGAAAAAAAGTAACTGAATGTTTATTTATTTTTCAGCAACAGCAGAATATACTGTTTGTGTTTATAGGTGTCTTTTGGCGCTCTTCCACTTTTGCGCTCATATTCCTCTGACAAGGTGACAGATTTCAAAACATTGTATATCTGGGATACAGACTCAGTGTGACAATGTAATACCTATCAAATGCCCCCAGTTGTATCCTGATTACCTGGATATGAACGAACCAAGTTTGATATTCAGTTTTGTCAAATATGGGTCCATAAAGATTTATTGTTTCTGTACTTGAAGGATTATTCTGGCCAGAGAGGATGACAAGCCTGTCTCCCAATGTGTCCTGTTTGCCTTCTAAAAATTCATGTGGCTTTTACTTGCTATTATCAGATGAATACTTATCATATGACTTCATCTACACATCTTTTTCTCTGCCTTAACAAAACATTGTTTTGTAAATGAAATCTTGTTCCTATTCAAATACGTCTGAATATTTTTGAATTAATGCATGCGTAAAGCTCATAGTGTTTAAGAGGGGACATACTAAAAAGAATAATTGATTGTAAAAATTGATAACATGACTTGCTGAGCATGTTTTAACCTTTCTTTATAGTTTTTTTTTAATGCTTGAAGTCACACATTAGACAGCACTTCTCACCACAAAACGTGGGAAAATGTCTCTTTGTACTACATTACAATACAAAATACTGCAGTACAGTTAAATTATACCAGGAAATGCAGGTTATTCCAGAGGTTGATGGCTGACAAAGTCATACCAGGTAAATGTTTTGAAACAGAAAATTTTCACCACAAATTCCAAACATGTGTATGAGATCATCAGCAGCACCCCATTGATCGGCATTAAAGCCTTCACTCCAGAGGAGCCGGTATGTTCAGTCAGTGAAATTTATGGACACATTAGAGCTCCTCCTATAGAGCACTGGATACATCATGGTAAAAGTGTGACAATAAAGTGTTGGTGTGTTGCTTTTCACTTCTGTACAACAGGGCCAGTGAGCTATGGACCCTTAATTGTTGTTTGTTAATTGATGATGGGAAGGACTTTTATTTTAAGCTGGGTGGCTTTGTTGAAAGGTGATATTGCTCCTCAGGCCATTAGATGGTAACACTGTCCTGAAGGTATGGTGTCAGAAAATCTTTAGGCATGTGAAAAATTGTATTAATGTATAGTCATATGTTATTTAAACATACATCTTCTGTTGTAAACCTTCATCAATTTTATTTGTTTTGTATGAAGAATGTGTTGCTGGCGTCTTGTGTTTGCCTGCAGAGTGTTTTTACATTGCTGTTTATTGTAGGTTGCCACTTGTAATACCAGTTCTGTGTGAATGAGAGCTTGACAGGGGATACCTTGGCTGCATTGCTCCAGGTTCTGTAATTAAATTTACAGATGAAATATCGGAAAAGCAAGTAAGAGCAGAGGCCAAAACCTGGAGAGCTCGGACAGAAAGTGCTGAGCAGCACATTTTGCCAGTTTCTTCCCTCACCCAGGCTTAACGTTACTGGTCCCAGACAGATGGAGCCCAGCTAAAATAGCATTGGGTGCAAGAGTGGCAGGGGCCAGGCGATGGAGGGCCGTGAAAATTTATGAAGTTATAGATTGGCTCGTTCAGCTATCACTAACCTTCGCCCGTCACATGAGAGAAAGGCGAGAAAGATAATAAAGAATTTTTTCACTGGGTCTTTTCTGCTCACTCTACCAAATATTAATCTCCTAATTTTTAATTTTTAATCCGGACAGAGTGGGAAAATAAATGCCTCTGTCCGGCAGGCCATGGTAAATAATTAAAATTGAAAATTGATTGTTTGCACCAGAGCCGGGATTTATGGGATAGGGGCTCCACCGCACCCTCGGGGGACCCACTCCCACGTCTGCACTCACTGGCCTTGTTCCCGTGTGCTAAGCATTTTTTCACATTATTCTCCACCTAATATGCTAAGGAGAGTGGGAAGGGGGGATGGAAAAGGAGAAGGAGGGAGGGAGCGGAGCAGTAGAGGTGTGCTTTGTTAGATGACTACTATGGTATTTTATTTTTTTCACAGAAATCAATGGATTGGAACCTTCCCCCCTCTTCCATATGGCTCTAATATTTATTTAAATGTCCTGTCAATAAATATAACAAGGTTAGTTTTATAACGGTTTACCCAGGGAATTCGATTGAAGGGAAGTTATATTTGTTATGCCCGATTAAAAAGAGGCAATCGATGCGAGTGAAACTACCACATAACCACCTCAACCTTTTCCTTTTCTGCACCCCTCAAACCCCTTCTCCTTCTATGCTTTAGTATTTCCACCACCTGGAAACAGGCAATATGTAATGCACTCCTAAACACAATGACATACCTCCTGTCTGCATGATTACAAACGGAGGAAATGTCCTTGCCTCCCAACTGTGGTGGCCCGCCATGTCAGCCTCACCTGACTAATGAACACTGGGAAAACAAATAATGGTCCTCCAGTTAAATTAATGAGAGAGGAAATGTGCCTCACCTAACGTTTGTTTTTTTTATAATGCTGACCAGCTTTATAGCATGTATGTGGGTGTTCACCCTAATGATAATTCACTTCATGTGGCCCTGCACATCAAGATAAATCTATCTAGTCACCTGTGGCTCGCGTGTGGCTGTGTGTGTTTCTGCAACATGGCAACACTTACATGTAGGAGAAATAAAAAAGACAATTTAGCACATATGCCGCACTGTGTCCATTTCATCATAGTTTCGGAATCGTAAACAAAACCAAATATTATTAGCTAATTAGTTTTCTATGCTTTGTATCATATGGCTATTTAATTGGATTTTTAAAGAAGCAATTGTCTTATATAACATCCTAACTATAAAATCAGAAGTATTAAAGTGCCTTCCCCTGCTTTGTTTAGTTGGTTTTTGTCTTTTTTACTCTTCATTTTGGAAATTCAGAGTTCAGTACTTGAATTCTATTGTCCTTCAATTATGCCACCCCACAGTGTTGCTCTCTAAGCACTGTGCTGGCAGAAATTTTAATTTTTTTCGTCTCTTTAGGTGCTGGCAGTGAATAGTGAGATAACCTCTGTGGTTCTATCTTAATAATTAAAACACAGTGGTATGAAGTAGAGCGCTGATCCTTTATTTATGAGCGAAGCATACACAGTGAAGTGATTGTGTTGAAACCAGACAAGTCCTTGATCCTTGACATAAGGGTTTGTATTTTCAGGGCATATTTGAATATCAATGCTGAGACATGATCACCCCACTAGCACAGCCCGACCACACACACCATCACCATCACTCCCACCCCACATGCACACACGCCACCAGCAGGCCTTTAGAGGTACAGTACGTAAGAGGTAGAGCCATGATCAAACACCTATCAGTCATCTGTCAAATGAAGACACCTATGTGTATGTATGTACATAGACACACATTTAGGCATAAATTCATGCCTCATTATACAGACCTACATACTGTTAAGAGGTCAGTGCCTTGTGTTGCCTAGCTGTAGACAGATTTCTGAACTTTGACAGTGTGTTTTGTGGATTATCTAGAGTAAAAGTGATATTATTTTTTGAACATAATTCTTCAATACCGTGAATACCAAAAATAAAATGCTATCCCCCCTGTTAGGGGGGAAACAGAAATCTCAGTGATGCATATGTCAAAACCTGAACAAATCAAACCAAAACTCTCTGCATTTGTTTCTTTTGTACTATTTTGGTGAGCCAGCCTTTCTGTTGTATGTACAGCCAGGAACAAATGATTGTCTACTTTGATGTCCTCAGAACTTATAGCTGGCCTGCATGTAAGCATGCAACCCCCCCCCCCCCCCCCCCCCCCCCCCCCCCCCCCCCCCCCCCTGTCCCATACACCATTTTCCCTCTACCACCAGTAAAGACAGTGATTGTCTGCTGTGGCAAACAGGCACTAGCTCACTGGCAATGTAATCTGTCAATTCTGGTTTAATTCTCCCATGCATCAGTACCATGTATGTGTGCACTGACAACACACAAAGACTAAGAGCTTTTTCCACCGTTACCACCACTACCACCACAACAACAGGGAGCGCTGAAGAAATCAATTACTCCCAGGGCGGGCGTGTCAGGCTGTGTGAGAGAGCCCATGCATCCACTAGGGGAATTGTTTAGGATAGAGAAGGAAAGGGATAAGGTGGGAAGAGGTGGAAGGATGTGGCCTTGTTAGGGTGCCCCATCCATTGCAGCTCAATCCCCTAATCCCTCAAGGCGACATGGGCCCATCTCCTCACATTACTGCGCCGATACACTTCTCAATCCTGCCGGCCCTCTGACTCATTAGATCCGCATTAGCTTCCCCTCCCCAAGCCCACTGCCAAATTCCCCGATCAGAAGCACAGGGGAAAACAACACCTATTCAGCAACATGATGCATACACACATGCATGAACGTATTCACAGACACGCATGCCTTCGCTTGCTTGCTTGCTCGCTTGCTCGCGCTCAGACACACACACACACACACACACACACACAGTAAGAGATTATTAAGTATTGTGTATTTGGGCAGTGAGAGTTGCAGTGATTTTAGGAACCAAATATGAAATAAAGAGAGAGGAAGAGTGTCATAGTGTGTGTTTGTGTGTTGAACATACATGTGTCTGTTTTTAATGTGGGAGTGATATGGTTATGTGTAAAAATATGGAGAGAGAAAACAGTCACCTCTGTCAATACACACCTGCCCAGTGCATGCACTCGCGCACACACAAACATACTCAAACACGTACGCACACACATGCTCACCTCCCCCCCTCTTTCAATGCCACGAGGCTCTTTGTGAAGACATTGATATCACAACATTATGTACAACTTCTGCTCAAGAAAAGCTGGTTGGCAAAATTTCTTTATCCTCCGGGGATAGGGAAAATGAAAATTACAAATTCACTTCTGCAAGGCTAGTTATTAAGGTCTAACTGATGTGCCTTTCTAAAAACCAGTGCCAGTCCTGATGTTGTGTATCTTAAATATGACCGTTTGCATAAAGCAAACATGTTTTTACAGTACTACAAAACTTTATATTAATCAAATAATTCCTCTATCCATCATGTCCGAGGATGACATTGACCTACCTACAGATATCACTTTTTATTAAAAGTCTTATGTCAGTCTGCACTTACTGTTTATTGTTGAATAATACTCTTCTCCTACAACTGAATAAATACATTCCATTTTTAGAATAAAACAGTACAGTGTTTTTCTCTTCTCTTTGGGCTTTGACTGCATTGAGTAACCTTGTTACACTGTTCACGCATGTATAAATTTTGGAAAGTCCTGTGATGAGCTGAAGTATATTTTCTCTTTTTCCAGAGGTGGTATTGTTTTGATGTCCTTGGAAAGTTTCACAATGACTTTAGTGTTGCACTGAACATTTTGTGGCCACATATAAGTTGTGTGTATGTGTGTGAGGAGGGGAGGGAAGGTTGTGTAATACATTTTATCAGCACGTTTAAACACTTTCTTTCTCAGGCAGAAAAAGGTTGGCTGGACTAAACATTTTCTTGTTTTCCATTTTAATTCAATATGTTTTGACATAATGCTCCTGCACATCTTGTCTTATGCTTTTATTTGGTATGACCACATGATCCGGTCTATTCAAATTTGGCTTAGCATATTTATCAAATTCTTCCTAGCAGTCCTAGTATTAAAAAAACTACTTTACATAATGTTTGGCTCTATAATTAGGCTGTATGTATTTTTAACTGTATTTAAGTGTTATGTACTTTGATTTTAATTGATTTTATTTTTTAGACTTTGAAGAACTTGACTGGTGAAAACATATAATGTCAAATGGAGCTTGATATGTTCTAACCGAAAATAATTAAGAGCTTGGTTCTTTTTCTAAAAACCAACAATGTTACAGATCAAACAAATATTGAATAATGGATGTCATTGTTTGTGATATGAGGTAGTTTTTAATTGATGAGACAAAGTGCCCATAGTCTTTTGTTCATTCAGACTTATTGCTGAGCCCTTCGGCTTTCTTTATATTCTCCTTGATGCTTCTAAGCTCTTGCCACATACATTGACTCTGAGTTAAGAAGGGAAGCTTTCTCTCCTCATCGCAATGTAGAGGGTGGAGAACCAGAAGGATGTGGGGTGGAGAGGAAGAATCTTAGGGCCTGGTTGGGGTCTCTGGTCATTAAATATCCATGCTGAGGAGGAGTGCTCAACACTTCCAAACTTCCAGCTGCATCACACTGCATGGTACCGGCATAAAAACCACAGCATCCGCTTTCTGTCTTGCGCACTCCTCCCAGTTTTCCCTCACCTTCCCACACACACTCTGTTCACAACCTCTGGGGACATACACAGGCAGGAATGCGCACACGCACGCACGCGCGGGCGCGCACACACACACACACACACACACACCTGCTCAAGCACAAAATCATACCTCAGCCAAAATCCTAAAACACTCCATCCAGGGTCTCACTCTCTCTGCTCTGCAGCCCCTCCCTCCGATACGACTCACAAACACTGACTTTGCATTGCTGCTAACTGCTTGAGAAAGATACAGAGTGAATCCTTACCCTCAAGCACACACACACCCACACACACAAAAATCCACACTCTCCACTACACAGAAATGTTCTCCCATCTCAGGACCCCCAATGTGATGCTATTAATAGCTAATACAAACCACCATTAACATGCATTGAAACCTCCCCTGTACTATTAATAGGACATGTCCAAATCACTGCTGTCGCATTAGTGGCTAACCGCTACAGCACGGGGAGTTTAAGTGTTGCTAACCGAGCGTGCCTGGTTTATTATGCCTTGTGTGAATAATAAAATACCCCCCTCTCTCTCTTCTCATAGTCTCTCTATTTCTCTATCTCTCTCTCTCTTTCTAACTCTCTCTCTCCCTGCCACACTCTCTCCCGTCACTGCACTTCTACATACATGGGTGAACTTGGCAGAGCACTTTGTTTGAACACTGAGTAGCTTGCCGTGTATCGTGAATATTTAACTTTCACTGCCGGGCTGTGGATAACGTTGCTACAGAGGGGGGCAGATTAATAGGCTGTGCCACTGATTAGCTGAGCTTGAGCTTATGTCTGTTACATTTCTACCTCTCTTACTCTGCCCCTGATTGGTTTTCTTTTCCTCTTTAAAGGTGCCACATGCAAAAGTATTAAGTATCAGTATATTTTTGTCAAATGAATTATGAAACAACAAAAAAAAGATGGTTAAGATGAAATAGTCTTTTTGTCACATCTGTATTGGGCTATTATTTAAGATAAGATATACATTTATTAATCCCCCATAGAGGAAGTTCATGTTGGCACGGCAGCACAGAGGAATGTAAAGTAAATACAGTTGGAATGTAAAGGAATACAGGAATGTGTTTTTGTCACGTTTAACATAAACCTGTAAAGAAAGACCGTCTGTTTCATTTTCCTGAAAAAGATGACCATGTTTGAACAAATGCTTCTGTCATCCTTGCATTATTATTATTCTATCATTGTGAGTAGATCTGAAACTGTGGATTCATAAATTAATTGATTGAATATTAATGGTTTAACATTTCCCAAGAAAAATATATACAATTCGTAGGCCTCGATTCTCAAATTTAAGGATGTGATGCTTTTCTCTGTCCTACATGATCACAGATATCTTTGGACTGTCAATCAGACAAAACACACTTTGATCAACTTGGTCTCTGGGTAAATATAATGCACATGTACTATTTTCTGACATTTTATAGACAAAATGATTAATAATGATAAACTAAGAAAATAATAGTCAGATCAATTGATAATAAAATAATGTATAGTGGCAGGCTTAATTGTTACAAATTCTTCAATTTCAGACTGTTAAATTAACAGATTTTGGGAAGGTATACATCACTATTGTTTGAAATTGAGAACATCTCTTTCTTTATACATGCATACTGTTTATTGTTGCAGAATGAAATGAAGTATGCATTATTTCATATAAGAAAATCTGATCTCAATTATAGGTAAGAGTATGGTAAGATAGTAGGCCAGCTGACAAGAATGATAGCCGTCAAGTGCTAAACATTTTCCCAAAAGGCTATACACTGTACAGTTTTGGAACATAACTTCATAAACTATGTCGTAAAATGTTACAACATATTATTACTGTGGCTCTTGCTCATCTAGAACCTCTTCCCCTTGTTTTGCTGCTCTCGATGTTGTCCTCTAACTAGGTTTCCCTTCCCTCCCTCTCAACCACCACACCCCCCCCTTTCTCTCCTTCCTCCTCTTCTCCTCATGTCTCTTCTCTCTTCTTCTATTTTTCCCTCCCTCAACTCATGCAGAGGAGGTCCCATGGGAAGGTGTTTTCATGTAACACGCCAACAAGCAAAGAACAAGAGGCGAGGATTCTTATTAAATGTCCTGCTAAACTGTATGTGCTTTTCCCTCTCTCTGTTTTTCTTTCACTCGCTACACTATTCTGTTGCTCTCGTTACCTTTTGTTACCAGGCTGTTAGCTCACATTCCTTGTCACTTTCTAAACAGTTTGTTTTTTGTTTAGTGAAAGAGTGGGTCACTCCAAAACATTTGTTTTTGTTTGTGTTTCTGATTAGAATTTAAAATCATGAAAAAAGTTGCTTTTGTGCTGTTCATAAAATGTTGTTTATTCTGTAAATTAATACATGTTTTTGGCATAATTAAGTGGGAAATTACACACTAAGACACAAGTCATTTTAGAAAATACCCACCATTTCCCTTCGCACCCTGTTTTTCCATCATCCAAGGGCATGCTTCTTAATGGGCCTGGACCGGTCCTTCATCCCTTCATCTCCGTGGATTTGTCTTTAGTGTATCATAAGTTCAAGGCCCATGGGCAAGACCCAAAACAGCAGTGGCCTATTATTTCTCAAGGAAATTGATTATTGATTGGGAACAACAACAGAAGTGATTGAGGGTGGGGAGAGAAATACAGACAGATGGAGGGAAAGAGCAGGAGAGAGACTGAGGGCTCAATAAAGAATGATTGAAGCATGTCACATAGCAGGCTGGACAGCAATCGAAATAGAGAAGGACCACAATTTACCTACTTTCCCACTGGAACAGAAAGATTGCTTTCGCTCCTGCCTTCATCCTTTTTTCCCTTCTTTCCAGAGATTTGATTTCTTTCTTTTCTCTTTTGCAACTATTTTTGTTTATTTCCTCCCGTTTTTCCCCTTGCTATGTTTCTTTTTCTTTCCCTTTGTCCTTATTATCCTTCCATCGCTTAATTGTGACTAGACTGTGTATATATCACCTAAGTTTATATTGTACTGTATTGTGGTATATGTAACTGTATCTACGTATTTGTGTGTTTTGTATGGATGTATGTTGGTGTGTGTGCGGTGGAATATATAGCTGTTATATACACTGTGTGTGTGTGTGTGTGTGTGTGTGTGTGAGGTCCAAGTTCATGCAGTGTTGACAGGTCTCTTGCATGTCCTGACCACTCTAGACAAACCAAGGTTGGGTTTAATCTTATAATGGCTGAGAGAAGGCCTCCTTAAAGCAAATCACAATGCATTGACCAAAAGACTCATGCATTATTCAGAGTTCCTTTTTTTCATATCACACAACCTCAGCAATACACACATACACACAAACCAACGCACACAGGCTCATTTGCACTAATGTTTGTGTGCACGCACACTCACTGCTGTCTCTCTATAGGCCCTCTGACCAGTCAGACAGGATTTTGTTGTAATTCAGATAATTGATATGTATCGCTGTTTTGATTGTATTAGCACTCTTGAGCTAATTGAGCAATCCCTTTGGTCAAAACTGCAGTAGGAAGATGTTTCAAGGCTGTTTATATTTATTAATGTACCCAATAATAAAGAAGTTATGTCATATTTTCATCTCAAATAAAAAAGATTATATGAAAATAGTCCCTGTGCATAAGATGTGTTTAGACTTTCTGATATCTTGTAGTTGGTACATTGTTGTACATCATTGTTCTTGTGTTGTGCACATGCATGTCTTTGTCCATGTGCGTATCTGTATCTCACACTGAAATACACTCTCCATCACCCTGTAGTGTCTGCACTAATTACAGCCAGATTAAATATTCATTAACAGAGCTATTAGCAAAATAATCTGATGGATTGGGACAATGAAGAGGACTACAGAGTTAAGTGTTTAACAAAGAAAAGACACTCAATTATTCTGGAATCAGAGCTATTTTATTTTATTGATGTTTCCTTTCTTCAGTGATGAATTCACATAATAGTTTAAGTGGCAGAGGCCTTTCTCAGAGACTCCACTCCACTTCAGAAAAACACATTTACCCAGTATTGTATATGTGACATTTGCTGTATGTTACATTCATAATTTGTAAAATATAGTTTTGCCAAAAATATATGAACTGCTGAATCGGAAACAAACACTAAAAAAACTGAAAACAGGAATTAAAAAAATTGTGACCAGTATGTATATGTACCTTTGACTTAGCATGAAAATAATGAGAGGTTAAAATAAATGTTCACACACTTGCACTGAAACACACACTGGCCCAGTCGCAGTAGGGTTTGTATATTTAGCCCTGTGTGTCCTGCCTTCCTCTAATTGGCTCCTTTGCAGCAGAGCCCTGCCATTGAGACACAGGGTGTTCTCAGTTCCACCCTCTTTTCCTCTTCAGCCTCACCTCCACCCTTTACAATCACCCTCACCTACCCATCCCCTTTCAGAGGGCCTTGGTGTATTCTCTGCCCCTCATCACCTTTCTTGGAGCATGCCGAGGCCTTATATAACCTAAAACAAAATCAAAATTGGTGTATTTGCAAAGTCTTTTCAGCTGTTTGAAAGCATAGAGCTCCCTGCAAGTTGTTTTCCTTTAATGACAACGACACCAGAAGGAATCAGAAATAAATGTCATGAATATCATTAGTGCTGAATGTGTTGTGACATTAAAATTTGGCTGCAAACCTGCCATTTGGCACCAAAGAGTTGTGGGTCAACCACTTCAACTACTCATGATTTCATGATGATTAAACTGAGATATCAAAATCTATATCATATAAATCATGTAATGAATAAGTGAAAATAATGTAATTTAGTTTTTCTTGTGTTTCTCTGTTTTTGTTGGTGTGTAGGTGTATCATGTTGCATGATACACTAAGGCGAGACATTATCGTGTAAACAGTTTACTGATGTAAACCGTTTACTAATGTAAACAGTATTTATCTTATTAAAGTTACAGGATTGGTCTTTTAAGGGGAAGGTTTTTAATATTTTGTTGAAAATATAAATTTGTGATGCTTCATGATCACTGACTGGAGGTCACAGTTCAGGCACCTTATATTAAACTCTACATTATTGATGATGTAACAGAAATAAGGGATCTGTGTACTGAATTGCAGATACCGACAGTTGGTTTTAGTTTAGTATTTAGAATATTGTCCCATTTCAAGAGACAGCTAAGCTGTATTTGGCCCGAGGGGACACTTATAGACACATGAATATGCCCCGACCCAAACACAAAGAGATGACACTATACATAAACACACACTCTCTCACACACACACACACACACACACACACACACACACACACACAGATATGTGTGGAAAGACAGACACAAACACAGACAGTGTGGACATAGGCACGACTGTGCAACGTGTTTGATGCATGCATAAATACACTCATGCATGCATGAACACACACACTCACTCACATACACACAGGCCCATACTTCTGCTCACCTTAATTGGCCCACCAAGCATGACTTAAGAAGCATTTGAGATAGAGAAAGTGTTAGATAGACATGGAGGAGGAGATGGGGGGAGTTTAGAGATACAGACAGAAAAAGGAAAGCGATAGGGTCTTGGAGCAAAGGAGGAGATCAGGAAGAGGGAAGAAAGGGAGGGCAGAAGGTATGAGGAGGAGAGAGAAAGAAAGCTCCTCGTGTATTTTGTGGGGGTAATTACAGATGCAGATTTGCGTTGCCACTTGCAACATGGCTGAATTCATTTCCGTCTTCACTCTGCCCTTCCCTGGTGCCCCTGGGGAGGTACAGACAGAACTGTGTGTGTGTGTATGTGTGACAGAGTGTTGAAGGAGGCAAATCTGGGAATCTGCATAACAAGCTGGGAAAGACTGAGGAAAAGGGAAGAAGAGTATGAGAAAGAGGAAGACGGTGTCCTAAAGAGATGAGAGCCTGTGTGTGTTTGTGTTTTAGCGGGCACCTAAGACAAACCAAGACAGTTCGTGAATGATAAAGTACATGTAATTCTTATACCTAATTTAAAGGAACAAACTGGACATTCTTCCCATGAAATCACACAGGAAGTATCATACATACACAGACTTCCATCCATTTCAGCAAGGGCCACAATGGAAACAAATACTTTAAACATTGTTTTTGTATAGCAAATGTTTATATGTTTTGATGAAGCCAAAATAAGAAAACCAAATATGATATATCGTCAGGTTCAAAAACACATGACATAGATTATCCACACAAAATTATGTGCGTGGGCTTGAATTCAGTTTTATTCTTAAGTTTGAACCCCCAAACTTGTTGGAATTGATTAGGTCTGCAGAGAAATGTGTTTGCAAACACTTACAGTATATTATGGTTTGTTTTAAACTACAGTAGGTGCCAACAATAAAATCAGTGCCACGAAGTTTCATCAATCACAGGAAAATATTTGAAAGTCAATTTAATCCATTTCTGTGTGATTGATAGCTCAACAAAAATACTTGAATTGCACTCCTGCAGTAAACCCCACCCACCTGCTGTCCCCTGCAGATTAAAACACAAGGTAAAAATAATTTCACTACTGCACAATTTTCTGAATCAGTCATTACTTTGAAATAGATGAAATGATGTTAATAGATGATTAGAGACCCTTTGTCCTCCTAAGGTTCAGTTTCTGCTCCCTGTGGATACAGATAATGTAATTATTGATGTAAGAACAGAAAGCTATACAAACATGACACACTGTTTACCCTGTTTGCTTTGTTTCTATTGTAAGGGAATACAGGTGTTTGATGCCACAGCAAAACCCCTATGGTGTGTTTACCTCAGCCTTATCCTTCAGTCAGCAGAAGATTGATGGAGAGCCGTGCGCACCCTCAGCACACTGGTGTTTGTGTAGTGGCAGCATGTGGCCACCAGGGGCTTACTGATCACAGCAGTCTGTGTGTGTGTGTGTGTGTGTGTGTGTGTGGGGGGGGGGGGGGGGGGGGGGGGGGGGGGGGGGGGGGGGGGG
>NC_060152.1:10098306-10153403 GCF_021292245.1 Micropterus dolomieu
GTGTGAGAGAGAGAGAGAGCAAGAGAGAGAAAGTGAGAGAAAGAGAAAGTGACAGAACAGTGGAGATAGAGACAGACATACGACAGACGTAGACTAAGAGATAGAAAGAGACAGCAAATATCAGTCAAAGCAAACGTGCATTCATTTAAACATTTACAATATGTGTGTGCAAATAATGAAGTGTGCATGTGTTTGCGGGCTCACGCTGTTGCCGTTTTTATGTCCCCATGTTTGTTTTTGGCCATTGTCTTTTGAAAAAGAGAGAGAGAGAGACATAGAGTCTATCACTGAATCTGTCTTGGTTCTTCATCCCTTTGTGCATGGTAACCCATACAAGGATAAACACACGCACATGCACGCACTCTTTGCTGTAAGACCACCTGGCTTCCCGCTGCCAGTCCACCAGCCAGCTCAGCAGCCAGAGACTTGGCCCGATTAATTATCTTCCTGCTAATTGAATGTAGAGGGACTCTACAGGGATGGGTCATTAAACTGATGCAGCGTATGTTTGTCTCTGCTGTTTATTTATCCACTGCTAAAAGATACATCAGACACTGCACACATACTCACACACACACACAGACTCACACACATATGCAGTATGCTAACAAATATAAATGATATTCATGCATGCAAGCTATCACTCTCTTTGTCACTCAAACACATGTGTAAGCGTGAACACACACATGCACATACAATTAATTTTGGGTTAATAAATCCTTGGTGGTTTTTCAATCACAGGTCAGCGCAGTGAATGCCAGGCAGATTAATTTAGAGCTGCAACTAGTTGTTATTTTTAATAACTGATTAATCAGTCATTTACTTTTTTGAAATAATTGATTCATTGTTTAAATAATGAAAAATACTCATCATAATTTACCAGAGCCAAGGTGACGTTTTCAAATTGCTTGTTTTGTCCAGGGTGAAATTCTTACAGCAAATCCTCACTTTTGAAACTGGAACCAGAAAATGTTTGGAATGATTCCTTGATGAATTACTTAAATAGAACCGAAACAATTAGTCAACTGATCAATTAATTGACTGACAAAATCGGCAACTATTTTGATCATGAATGAATGTTTTTTTAAGCTAAAATACCAAACATTCCCTAGCTCCAGCTTCCTGTTGTGAGAATTAGCTGTTTTTCTTTGCCTTATGCAAGAGTAAATTATTTTGTTTTGGGCTGTTGATCAGACAAAACAAGCAGCTTTAAGTTGCTTTAGGGAATTGTAATGGGCATTTTACACTATTTTCTCACTAGTTTATAGACCAAACAGTTTATCGATAAGTTGAGAAAATTATTGGCAGAATAACTGATAATGAAAATGTAACCCTAGACAATTATTTAATTGTCAAAGTTGTTGTCTAGACCGGGCAAATTGACTAATAGTTCTCGCAGTAGGTAGATCAATCACAAAAAAATTTAGAATTTAACTTTGGTGGACAACATCTTGCTCATGTGCTAACTCCTCTCACATAATGAGAATTGCTATTTCACCCAGCTCTGACACAATTAGTTCCATGCTGCTGCTTGGGTCAAAAATCAGATGATAATCATTTTTAACAATATGTTGCATGTTCTAGGTGTAATTTATGCTTGACACTCTTGTGCAGCCAACTCAATGCATCTCAGAAAGGTGGCATCTGCTCTCCCCCTCTGATAAAGAAGTGACAATCAGTACAAACACTACAAGATCCACAAATTACACAAATGTGCACACACTCACAGACCACGTGTGGAGACCTTATGGAAGTCTTATTAATAGAGTGTATATGGGGTGTAATGAATGCAAAGCACTTTAGGTGTGACAAGCAAACCCTTGGTCTCGGCTTTAAGCCTACATTGTTTCAGTGCTAACGAGATGGCTCTCTGGGGGAAGTGGCTCTCTTCTTCTTGTCTTCTCCCCTGTCTTTGTCTTTATCACCTCCTTCATGTTATTGGTGTCATGTAATCCTTGATACCATGACTCAGTAATGATATGCTGTCCTGGAAACGTTAGACAAGGGAGTGTAACGTTGGTGGATGGGGTAGTACGGATAAAAAAAGCACAAATTTTGGACAATGTTTTTTAGATTAATCAGTAGTGAAAGTAATTGTTAGTTGCTGTCCTAATACAGTATACTAATTTGAATCCCTATATCCTGGAATTAAAGTCCCTATAAACAATAGTCCTCCCGTATTGGCAGTTTTAATGTTTTATTGTCTTACAACTCTGAGTCAAAGTAGATTTACTGTGTTTTTGTTTTTTATACTGGTCAACAGAAAATTACAAAGTGAAAATGGATCTCTACTTAATGATCTAAATAATTGCAAATACAAAATACATGTTTGCATAAGGATTCACCCCTTTAATAGGACACACCTAAGTCATCACTGGTGCAGCCAATTAGTTCATATTTACTTTTACTCATTTGGCAGATGCTTTTATCCAAAGCGACTTACATTTGAGGAACAACATACAAGCATCAACAGAGCATCAAATACAGATCTACAACTGACAATACATACTAGTAAGAGCAGCAATAAATACTAGTACATATCACATCAATGGGGTAAATACCTGGGGAAGGAAGTAAGAGTTAACAAAAAGTGCAATCAAAACAAAAAAGATTGATCGCAGGATAAATGCACCTGTATCTGGAAGGTCCAACTTTTAGTCAGTCAGTATCGTAGCAAAACCAACACCACGAGGACAAAGGAACACTCCAAGCAACTTTGCTATCTAACATGTCCAAAATAACCCATAGCTGTTTAGTTTAGCCTTTAATTTGTCATCCATCTGCATCTATATTAATAACACACAAACATATCATACATAACGTTCTGTGCATCCAGTTATATTCCAACATCAACTTCCCCAACAGCTGCTGTCATGCTTTGCTTTTGTCCCTCTTTCCTGAACATTAAGCCAACACTATTTCAATGTATTTGTATTTAGTGGCCTGAGCAGGGTAAGCAACCACCTATTGTTGGCTGGTAAAAGGCTGACGGCTGACACAGAGGCCCATTCCCCCCACATGCTTGCACACATTATGGCCATTTCACAGCTCGTCTGGGGGTAATGGAGCCTGGCTGGGCCCGTCGACATGGATCACCCCCAGATGGGGATGGAATGGTGATCTGGCCGGATTGACAAGGCCTTGAGGTGCTTTTAGAGGACCTGGTGACCAAAGTTAGAAACCCAAACCGCCATCCTTCCTCATTAGTGTAAATTATATGGACTGGGTGGGTAGTAGATAATGGCGCACTGAGTTAGGTCACAAGGTTAGGGTGGATGAGATATAGTGTGTGAGATGTTTGTGCATCCAGCTCTGGGTTTATGTATGCACATGCCCATCTATGTGTACTTTTATGTGTATGTGTGTCTTATTTTGCATGAATCTGTGTGTTTGTGTTCAAGTAGAAGATGGAGAACACAAAATGCGAAGCTAAACTAATATGGCCCTGAAGCAAAACACTCTAATCACCTAGCCCGGGCACACATTACCTGAATCACCCACACACCCTTTCTCCTTCAAATTCAACACAACCAAAACACAACATGACTTTGCTGGTATTTCGACTGGACCTTTGAGGCGAGCGGCGGCTGACGTTATAAATGGCGTGTGGTGGATAATGTCAATACTCTGTGATTGGACTGAGCTTGCTGAGTCGCTAAAGGTCAAGGAGGAGCACATTGCTGATTGTTTTCCAAAGACATCCCATTGAAGTTTGTCTGATAGGGGTCAGTTAGTTTAAGACATGCTCAGAGGCTAAGTTATCAGTCTGTGTCACTGATGCTCCCTCCTCTAACAGTGCTGTTTATTTGAAAATGAGGGATTTTGGTTTTAGCTTTTTGCTATTTTCAACTTCAGTCTTTTTGGGGTTTGCATTTATTTAATTAATGTAAAATGTTATTGGAATTAAAAGCAAATTATAATCATTGCTTTTAACTGTCACTGAAAGATGAACAGGCTGTCTATCATACTGTTCCCTGTCAAACTGATGGATTAATGTCACAGAGGTAATAATATCTTGCACTGATGTGTCAGTACCATCTAACTTTGCTGTTGAGCATGAGCTGTAGTTCTGTCATTAAAAGACTGTCATGGTGTAAGCCATGTTTCATAAAACATGTTTTGATCACAATCAAGTATAAAACTGCCGGTCATTGTACATGTAGAGCAATAGTTGTTGCTAGTCATTATAGTGTCTGTCCAACGCCTTTCTTTAATTAGTGCTACACTGTACTTCAAACCACAGTGATGGTAATAAACCATCTAGTGTTGTATTTATGAAGTTCTTTCACTTAATTGTTGGGGAACATTTGGTGAATGTAGTATTTACTGAGGTGAGGTTTTGGCTTCACCCACAGACAAGTGCAACTATACCAAGAGTTATGAGTAGCAGAATAAGCGAACATCTTCAGCCACAGTAAATGCACAGTTTTGGTGTTTTTGACAAGTTCTGTATGTATAATTAAAGAGACATCACAGTTGTCAGCTTGACAGACATCTTACCCACCAGTGCAGGTGTAGTACCAGCCGCCACTGGCGTGTAAGTGTGTGTGTGTGTGTGCATGAATGGGTGAATAAGAGGCAAAATTCTAAACACTTTGTCTGTTAAGGTAGAAAAGCACTATATAAATGTAGTCCATTTGTAGTCTATTAGTACACCATTTATCCAGTTAAAACTGAGATTTTCTTAATTTCACTTGAGTTTCTACATCTAAATTACAATAAGCAGAAAAGCATTCAAATTCTTGAAATTGAAAGGTTATTCTTTGGTTGAAAATTAATTCAGTAAAAACTTCCGGGCTAAAACAAGAAGTTTATTTAACAAAAATAGGTGAGTAAAAATTAGAATAAAAGCATCTTTATATTTGAACTGCAGCTTCACATTCTGCCAGACCGAAAATATCATGACCGATAAGACCCAAATATATTAAAATCAAGAGTGTGTCCCCAGTTTTAATCAGGTTTTTTAAATAAAATAAATTGTGCAATTAGATGGTTAATTTCTTAATTTATTGCCATGGAAAACATCCATGTTTCCTACTACATATCCCACCCTCTTAAAACATTTAAAGATGCTTTAATCTCAGCTGTGTTAATGTCCATTCAAACACATACACCACTCCAAACACATGTATGCATGTATTATCATCTGCTAACCGAAGCTTTTAGGTCTAATTCACTGACGATGTTTCTTTTGTGGTATATCCTTGAAAAGTGATCTAATAAGTGCAAGATGCAAATGTGGATATTTGCTATCCTATCCACCCACATCATTTGGAGGGTTGGTGTATGTGTGTGTATGTGTTTTTGCAAGGTGCGTACATTTGCGCTCACGACAACCCTCGCCTCAGTGTCACTTCAAAGCCATTGAGTGGTGCCCTTTGTGGCCCCCGCTCCCTCCCTTTTCACTCTCCCTCCTTTTGTCTTAACGTTTCATATTTATTAGAACTGGCTCAGAAACAGAGCAAGGATAGGTACCTGGGGCTGAGGGCGAAGGCCTACTGATGCCTGGGTGAAGTGTCTCCTCTCTCTCTGTCTGCATCTCTCTCTCTCTCTCTCTGTCCCACGATCCTTTCAAGCGAATCTATGAGCAGCAGATCAAAGGGATCCACAATGATGTCCCCCTATTCTGTAGGGACTGCACGGTCGTTGATACACCCTCCTCTCTCCATGCACACACACACACACTCGCCCACTTTCAAACAGGTGTCTTGACTGATAAGTGATACACATATGGAGTGGCAAAGAGAGATGGAACAAAAAAAGAGTGCAGATCATCTCTTTTGCCTTCATCTCTGCTCTTCCTCCCTCTACATGGCATTCAGTCTTTAGTCCACTCCCTTACTTTCTCATTTCTCTTTTACTCATAGAATAATTGAATGGAAGGGACTTGCTCATTTTGTTGAATTCATTTTGGAGGTACGAGCATCTCAACTAAGCTTGGAATAGAAAAAGCAGCCTTCCCGTGTCTCTCTGTCTCCCTCATGCCTTTTTTTTCTTACAGTAAGGTGATGAGAGCCCATTAGCGCATGTCAAACTATCTGGCTGATTTTATAGCCTGCTTTCAATCACCTTCCTTGTAAAGAACAAGAACACATGTTCCCTATTGATCATCAATCAATGATCAATTAACCAAGCCATTTGTCCAATTAGTGCAAAGGGTCCATGCAGACCATGGCTTATTTAGCTGTTTGATTGGAAGGGAGCGGAGGGAATGGATATGCTTGCATAATTGATCAAGACCAGGTCTTTAAACACTTATCTTATCCAAGTCAAATAGTTAGGCCATAAAGGTTGCTATCAAGGAAATCTTTTACCTGTAACCAAGGGTTTTTATAGGTCTTAAATCATTGACCTTGATACTAAGACATTCTCTGGACAGTTCAATGTCTCAAACAAAGTCATTGGTCTAATCTTCATGGTTCTTGGGATGCTGTTGAAACCCACTCATGAATGTGCTGAAGCAAGTTATAATTCCTATGTTCAGTTCCATAGTTAATGGGAACATTGGTCAAAAAAGCCCGTTCTACTACTCTACCTCTCCCCATGACAGCCCCCCCCCTACAGTTGTCATTACAGAGGGGGCGCTATCCTACCCTCTTCACCCAACAACTCGAACCTCAAACCCTCTGAACCGTCCTCCTCCTCCTTCTCCTGCCACTTCTTTTGGTGGAGAGAGATTGTTTATTTGGGTCAAATAGTCAGTTATCTCAGGGAAAAAGGAGAGGGGGCGTCTTCCACCCCTGCAATCCTTTTCCCCAATTCCTCACCCTCTTTCTCTTTCTTTTCCACTTTTTTCCACCCCCAGCACCTCCATTTTGGTTTTCAGCCATTTAACCAGTCAGTAACAATCAGAGCTGACAGAGCGATGGGAAACAATTGAGGCGGGGTCACCGGAGGGGTGACCTTAGAGGGTTGGGGGCTAGGGATCGAAGGGAGGCCCAAGCAAAAAACCGCCACCCCAGTTGAGTGTCCCGCCTGGCTCTTTGTTGCAGTCGTCCAGTGAGAAAATGGGGACACTTTAACTCTCCTCTGCATCTACCTCTCTCCAACAACCCTTCCACTATCTTTTCCTTCCCTAACACCTCCTCATTTGCTCCCTTCACACTCTTTTTTTCATCCCTCTTTGTGCTGTCGCACAGAGAGGGGGAACAGAGGGGGAAGAGAGTGATAAAGTGACTGATGGGCCACTTTTCCTCCCATTTTTTTGTCTTCCCTTTCTCCCCGACAGTGTCTGTGACTGCGTGACACTTGGGTCCCTGATTGACAGGGGGCGTGGAGGTGTGTGCGTGTGTATCTGTGTGTTCATGAGGGGGGCAAAGTGACTGTGTGTCTCTGTGTGCATGCCTGTCTGGACACTTTGTGAGAAGGAGGGGTGGTTGTGGGAGTTTTCAGGACCAAAGTGGGTGGGAGAGGGTGGGTGGGATGGGTGAGTCGAGGGGAAGAAGTGTGAGGGTAAAGAGCAAGGGGTGGGGGCGGGGGCTCATCCACTCATTCTGTCACCCTCTCCGTGACAGTTTGGAGGTTTCACACTTAGATGCCCCGCGTTTGTTTGTCTGCACGCCTCGACCAGGTTCCCACGTGAAAGCGCGCTCTCACTGTCCTCTTCCACTCATCTGACCGTTGGGCATCACAGCAGTCAGAACCAGAGCTGAGATGAACTGACAGCTGGGCCCAGGTCTGCAGATGCAGGGCATATAGCACCTCAGAGGGACTCACTCTGGTTCCCATGCTAGCGGCCCATTTAGTGACCTAATGAGTTTGTTTACTTGGGTCTGAAGGACTAATTACACTGCATGCCATTTTGTGGCTGCAGTTTAATCAAAATTGAAAAAAAGTCTATTTATCAAACATTGAAATTGCTGTTGGAATTATCCCACCTTTCAAACATAACAAATCCACAATGATGTCCCCCTATATATTTGAAAAACTAGAATCTAGAAAATGCATATTTTTCTACGTTTATTTTAATAAGACAAAGCCTGTACTGCTATAACAAATTTGTTAAGATGACACATTTTGAAGAATTTCTGTCTCACAGGTTAGTGTGATGTCATGCTATTGTTGTAGTAATGTCTGGCAATTTGTTAGATAAATCACAGTCATTGTATGCATATTATTGCTTTATCTACTGGAAAATGTCAAACTCAGTTGACTTCATTCTCTCCAAATATCAAACTAATACACTGATACGCATAATTAGAGGTCATGGGCTGGCAATTAAAACAGTATCCCTTGTTCTCACTGGGCTCATCACAAATGTATGATAATTTAATAATTTTGCCACTGGTGTCAAATAAGGATGATTGATTAGAGATGGAGAGAAAGGGGAGAGAGATGGGTGGAGGCGAGTCAAAAGGAGGCAGTGGGAGGGAAGTGAAGGGGGAGCAAGGGATGAATTAGTGACAGAGAACGGGAGGGAAGAAAGGAGAAAGGGGGTAGGGAAAGAGGGAGCGCATTCCTGGGTGATTCAGCACGGTAGACCAGCGTGAGGGAGGGACGGCGAGTGGATGGGCAGAGGGTGGGATAGATGGATGGAGGGGAAAGGAGGAGGGGGTGACAGGGCTCCCCTCTAGCAAGTGCGCCGACAGGGACAGATGGCGTCTCTCGACGGACAGAGTGAGTCCCAGTTTTCACCTGCGGCCCCATGGGAAAAATCCGCCTTCTTCACACATGCAGCCATACAAGAGGCCCTGGAATGCTTGTGCAACACTACAGCATGATGAAGGATGTACTCCGAGGAGGGGGGTGGAGGGAAGGATGGAGACGGAAAGGAGGAAAGCAGAGAAGCAGGTCAAGGGAACAGCGATATAGAATAGTTTGAGAAAACTTTAAGGGAAGAGAAAACATGGAGGATTAGAAGATTTTGGAAAGTAGAAATAGAAGGAAGATATAAAAGGAGGCAGTAAAAAAATCAATAAGCACAATGTTTGAAGAAAGCAAATCAGCAGGGAAGCCTTCACACTGTGAAAACTATTTGACAGATACTTTCCTGACAGACAGCCCAACACCCATTCAGATGCCTCTCGTTCTCGCTCCCTTTCTCTCCTTTTCCTCCCCTCCCTCCTCGGCCGTCATGTCCTTTCTCCCCGCCTTGTTTTCTTTCCCCTTCTTGCCCCATCTCTCCCTCTCTCTCACTCCCTGACTGTTGGGTGATACAGATGGTGCTTTTGAGGACTGTGAATGGGGTCAGGCTGGGTCGGGAGGGAAGGGGGTTGCAAGGGAGGACCAGACAATAATGTAACGATTCGGCCGGCCCCCCCGGACCAGCAGGGCCGTGGAGGAGAGTGAAAGTAAACAATGGTCCATCGCTGAGGGGGTCAGCGGGAGAGGAGAGGGAGGGGTTACGGGGGGCAGCCTCCCAGGGTCTTGACGCAGGCCGCTGTTGGGAGGGGGCCGAAATGTGTGTGCGTGTGGGTGTATGTGCACACAGGTTGGCTGCTGAGGGGCAAAGAGGTCACAAGGTAGCAGTACTCCAGTGTTGACATGTGATCTGCATTTGCAAGTCTGTGTTTTGGAAACTCATTACTGCACCAATCCTTTAGCCTACTGCTTTTGTTGTCTGTTAGTCATGTTTCATCATAACATATTCTGTCAACTAATTCCCCTCTCCATTCACTGTAGCCACCACTAAATTATGACAAATGTAAGCCAATGAAAAACTTCTGCCCATATAAAACCTGGAAATTTAAGATGTAGTTTTCCAGTAACAGAGATCATATGGACATTCTGTGACAAAATGTACTCTTAGGAAATCAAAGAGTATGTCCTTAAAAAATGTGAATAGCTTCACTGAAGGAGTTGGGTGCTAGGGATTGTGGTCTAGCTCAAGGGTAGCCACTTGTCACATATTGCCCTTGAGCAAGGCTGCAAGTAGTAGACCGAAGTAGTAGTTAAAAGTTATTTAAGTGTCCTTTTAACAGATTGTCAGCATACGCTTGGTTCAATGTATTTATGTACATATGTGTGTATTTAGTGCACCTCTTGTTGGCATTGAAGTATAAAAATGTCCAAAAATTGATGTGGCACGACAATAGTTACGTTTTACTTGATTGTATGATTTCGACTTTGTGAATTAATTGTCTACCAATAAGACTTTTGTTGGGAACACTGAAAATGATCTTGCAACCGCTTCATACTAGAAATAAAATTCCCCCTTTTGAGTAGTTTCAATCAATTCTTAATACCTTTTTGTTCACCATTTTTAGATCATTGTTCTACAGGCAGTAGATGACTATATAGGTTACCATCTGTGCACTGGAGTACAAATGAATGGAATAGCAGAGTGTGACAGTTGACACATGGCTAAGGAGACCTAAAGATGCCCCATTGATCTAATTGACTGGAGAGGCAGGAATCAATGCCAGTGATCAGCTGGCCCCTGAAGTCCAATAATTTACACAATGACTTAACTTCTCCAGCTAACCAGATGTTGGTCTCTTTAGCTCTTACTGAAGGCACCGATTTGACCTCTTTGGTACTATCAGCACTTCTTTTCAAGAGATGTTTTTATTCATTAAGAGAGTAAATTGTGACCTAAAGAAAATTTTAAAAAACACTAAAACTCTTTTGTATTTGCTTTTTGTTTGATTCTAAATTGAGAGAACAGATTCACCACTTTTTTGTTTATTTTAGTGACCATAATTTTAATGCAGAATCTCAGTTCAGCTGATTAGACCTATCTTATCAGTTTAACTTAACACACAAGTTTCCTACAATTAATTCAAAAGTCTTTTACTGCACAAGTATATATAAGCCTAAAACCTGAAAGAGGTACCTTCTTTCACAGTCCTGTGTTTTCGACGTTTAAAGTAAAAATGTTCAGTGGACCTATGAACCTTGCCAAATTATGAGAAAAGCCTATTGTCTGTCGCAAACACGCATTAACACACCGCCACTTTAAAACACACCTAAACACATAGCCCCTCTAGCTTCTCTCATGTCTTTCCCTACACTCTCCATCTGTGGCTTTTGATTGACAGCTGCTGTGAAGTGGAAAAGGATCTTCAGTGCAGAGATGAGAATGCAGGCTGCAGGGGTCGAGTCCCCTGGCCCCGGGGACTTGCCTCCTCCTCCACCTCTATTCCAGACCGAGGGGCCCGTGCAGGGGCTGCGAGATGCTGATCGGAATCCTGCATTGTCTGTGAGGCCCTCACATGTCTAAGCTAAAAGTCAAATAGTGTTGTGACATGTTGTGGGAAGTGTAAGTGACAAACACTCACATACAAATGTATTCTGGCAAGGTGTGCACAAACTCATGGTGCACCAGTGTGTCTGTGGGGCACATTTGCATGAGACACATGAGCAGAGAGGCATTCACATAAACACACACACTACAAACCAGTCTCTTACTGCAATCCTAATTCTGCCCCTCAGCTCAGACTGAGCTGTCTGCATTAAAAGACAAGACTTCTAAGAGATGATTTCCGGAGAATATGCTCAGATCTATGATCTTAGGTCCATGCAACTGTTTTTGTTTTTGGTTTGCAACCTCTACTTCTTGTTTATTACAGCAATGCTTAACATCAACGTCTGACGTAACTACGCTTTGCATAGAGTGGTGTATTTGCTCCAAACCAGTTAATGGAAAATGCCTAAATCACATTATCTTTTTTTTTTATTATTTCCTTTTTACAATACAGCTACAACACAAATAAACATTTTTTTAACCTTGACATCAATTACTTTCCTTTTGTGACTCTTGAAACTGTCTATGGAAAGCAGTATTATTCCTTAAGAGGTGTAATCTTGTATCAGCAGGGCCATGATATGTGCATGAATATTGCAGGAGGGTGGTTGCATTGTAGCTGAGGCAGCAGTACAAAATCTGTGCACACCCAGTTAATCTAAGGAGGAAATAACAAGGGGACTTTTCACCACCTGGTGAAACAACTGGATAAAAGTCATTAGCTCAGCTACTTCTGGATGCATCGAAGTCAGATGGAACAGGTTCTCTCATTCATGAATCAAGATCTGAGGAGGTGAGCAACAGCCTACCAACAGCCAACTGAGCCACAGCAGTCTGTCACAATCTGTGATGCTGTGGTAAACAATGTGTGCATTTATTGTATGTAACACACTTTATCTCCTGCATGCAAATATTTAAAAGGGCAAAATCTAGAAAAGGCACATGCATTAATGTTGTACACTCTCAGTGACAGTGGTAATAGTGTTACTAAAATAACAACAAATATCAATTTAGAAAAGGTGCCAGCTAAATACACTTTGGTGAGAAAGTACTCAAAATCAACATCGATAAAATGCTCCTCTCCAAAATAACTAAAAATTCATGACAATGGATGCAGTAACAAGGAGAGTAATACTGAATAGTGCTCATCCAAAGTCGTATTATTTTTCAGAATGATTATAAATTAACAATGTATACCAGTAACAAATTACCTTATTCTGTAGACTCTTGAAACAATAAACGGTTTGACCTTTCATGCAACTTCAAACATAATAGCATTTCAACAGTGAAACCATAGACACACAGAGTAAAAGTGCGTAAGTAAAAATCTTCTTCAGTGTTGAATGTCCCAAATGTGGGTCAGTGTGCAGAGCAACCACTGGGAAAATCATGTAGCATTGTGTAAAGAGAGAGTAGTGTCTGGATTCTCTCCATCAAGGAATTTAAAGACTGGAAGAAGAAAAATGTTTTCAGTCTTGTTTGTTTTGTAGCAAAGAGTTAAGCTGAGAGCAAAGGTTCTATCGTCATTCTCGTTTGATTTATTTCTTTGCTAAGGACATTCAGATTTGTTATTGGAATTAATTTCTGTAGTTAATGGTTAAGTGTACTGTTGCTTTTGTCTGTTTTAGGTGAGTCTAGGTTATGCCCTATAAACTTTCAATTTAGATTTTTGTGTTAATGTTAAAAACAAATTAAGGTTTTTATGTACCTGCGTAGATAACCGGCTTCTTTATCCAGATCTTAAAAATCTGCCCCTCTAAATAAGAAATTATTTATGTAATTCATTTCATTTAACAATACTACAAAAACACGATAGCGATATCAATAGCCACATTCCTTCCTAAACATTTAAAAGGTTTGTCCTCCTATAAAGTTGGGTGGTCGAAAGAGGCAGATTTAAAAAGAGTTATCTTAATCAATACTGCAGCGGCTAAAATATCCTTTGAGTCACTAGTATGGGTAAAGCTCCAAAAACGCTGGATCTTACATGTGATAAAATGAAACTCCTTCCATCTTTTCATTAGATCCACTGTGACTAATAAACATACATTTCTTTCACATGAACATTAAAGAGAAAGAAATAAAACATTTGTCACAGGCAGATTAGTTCTCATCCTAACTCTTGAATTGATCTTCATGTGCAAAATCAGTGGGGTCCCCCTTTAACAATATAGGTTATAAATGCAATTTTACTTTTATTTAATATCTTCTGAGGTTCTGATGTTTGTATTGTTTGTTTCTCATCACCATGCCACTCAGTCACTCTCATAGCTATGCTGCACAAATAATTGCATGTTATCAGCATCCAGTGCCTGTAGAATAAATGCAAATAATTAATTTTTTCTGTCTAAGTTTCTAACTGTTTAAAAGTTTTAACCATTGCAACGTCTTGTAAAAAAATATTTATTTTGTCTCTGTATTTGCTAGCACCACAATTTCACTTTGGCAAGACTGTAAGATTTTGCATTATGACTTACAGTACCTCCTCTGCAGGATGCATGGACAGACCAAACACAGGATCCTGAAACATTTGAATTCTTTCTGTTTTCTTCCTTCAGACCCAGTGGTAAGACTTGGCTTATTGTGTACAAAACAAGTGTACGACAGTTTTATCACTTCTTTCACTAGCATTGTTTGAAAACACGTTCCTCTTATTCACAGATTCATGACATATGGAGACTGATCAGTTTGCCCACTGCTGCAGTCCTGACAGCGTTATGTATGTGTATGTTTGTGCGCACCTGCAGGGCAAAGGAGATGAGAGTGTCAGTCTACAAGACTCATCCAAAGGAAGAAACATGGAGAAAAATTAGTCATGAGTTTGGAAGAGATAGTTTTTCAAATTTGATTAGAGAGATAAATGGCAAGCACATGCTCTAATTGTAATGAAACCATTCAGATTAGTAAGTCACAATGTGAATTATGAAGGATCTTTTCATTTTTGCCACTTGCATTTGCTGATATGAACTACAAGTCTACTGCTGTAAAACTGGGAATTTTGAAGGGCAAGTGATGAGGGTGTCTAAACTCCTATCACACTGTTTTATGACCCAAGTGGAGAGCCAGATAGAGAGATGAGTAACAAAACCATGCAGGTGCACATTCATCCTGGAGCAATGGAACCAGGAAGAATACAACACACAGCATTAGGTTATGTTTTTTTCCCCAAAGCATTTTTGAGAAAGAATCTCCTAGGATGCATGCCATCTTTAACTACAGACTCTTAAGGGCTCACAATACAGCAGAGGAAGCATCATTTTACCAGATGCCAGGCCAGTCAAATAAAACCTGAGAAGACTGACTCACCGGTTATGGCTTCCTGCATCTCCTGTAACTGTCTTAAAACAAGCAGTGGCTAAAGAACGCAGAGTTTCCTCAGGGAAGATTAAGAGGGATCATGGAGCATTCCAATAGTGCTTGCAGTGAACTGGCAACTTCTCCGGGGTGTACCCTCTCGCTTCTCAGCCAATGTCACGGAAAAGCCGTTAAAGATGGTGGATGGATGATGGACATGTAGCTATGTGCTGGACTATTTCTTCTTTCTTTCTTTCCAAGAACTTACTCCACCTGGGCAAGTGATAGTACAGTTCACAACCCCTGTGAAAAGACAACATATTGTTTTTACACTGTTTTTTGTATGGATTAAACAAAATGTTAGTGAGACGTCCTAAAACACGTATTTTGTTACCTTTGGACAGAGCGAGGCTAGCGTTTCCTAGTTTCCCCAAGTTTCCAGTCTTTGTGGTAAGCTAAGCTAACCAGCGCTTAGTGGTAGCTTCAAATTTCTCATACAGACAGAGTAGTATCATCTCATCCATCTGGAAATCTATTCTCCAAAATGTTGAACTATTTCTTTAACTAAAACTGTAGTAAATACATTTCTAAATAGCAAATATGTGTGTGATTTAAAAAATGCAGACTACAAAAAGACCCTTGGCCCTTTACATCAGAATCAGAAAAACTTTATTGATCCCCAAGGGGAAATTCTTGATAGACATAGCTTGAAGCTTCACTGAGCTGGCTATCCTCCCGCACCAAACTTAAATACAGTTTTAGGGGCTGGGATTGACAAACTTGATTTCAAATCTCCAGCCATGCAGCCAAGTTTTTGTTAGGGAAATATTTCAAATATCATTGCAAAACAGAAGAAACAGAGAAATGAGAATGATTTAACTCTACAGATTAAGGAAGCTAATTTAGGCATATGCTTGGATGATTTTAAATTGGGTATTTTATTATACGCTGTCTGAGTCTGAGCTACAGAATATGTTAAATTGGTTAGTTTGTGGTGTTATAAATAGCAATAAACAAAAAATCTGAGCAAAAGAAAAATAATGCTTTTTTTTTTTTAAAAAAAGGGGGTGTGTACATAATGAATTAATTTTGGCTCAGTCACTGTATATTATATTATTGCATATAAATACTAAATTATTTGTGTTGTAATGTTAACTTTATTAAAAGTAATCATGTATTGATGTTTGAAGACAAATGGCTGAAATATATTGTCAAAGCCAAAATTAAGGACATATGTGCATATCAAACCAAAGTTTAGTCCTGACCCATATGTTATATCTGTGTTATCTGGAAGCCAAAGGTCTTTATTTGAGAGCAGTTTTTTTTCCTCTGGCCATTGACATTGAGGTGGAAAATATTAAGGAGGATAACCGATTGTATGAGCTGCAGGTGAAGTGGAAAGTGAGTCCCATTTTCTTCCATACTGCACAAACTGTTGATTTTAACAAATACCAGCATCTTAGCAGTGTGTTAAACACTGAGATAGAGACAAAGCAATTCATTTGTTTGATCCAAAGCACCAGTGTGGAGTTTATTGTTATGTGTGCTATTTTTTTTTTCTTCCATGGCACTCCTCACTTGCAACACAGTATGAGAGGAAAAGTGTTACAGTTCGGCTCAAAGATCCAGACCTCAGTCTTGCATCACAATCCATGGACCATAGCCTCAACCCCAAAGCTATATTTTACGGGTGAGAGCAATCTGCGTGCTTGCACACATTTGTTTAATATATTTGTATAATTTTATCTATTGTATTGAGGTCAGACCTTGACAAATCTGCCAGAGCAATATGAGTTTATGATTCCTGGAATGATCAAACAGCTGTACATCTTTGTCTTAGCCAGAGCTCACATTCAACATGTGGAGGGAAAAAAGGAGAATCAAGGTGCATTGCAGTGCTGTATATCCTCAGTCAAGTTTTTCATCCTCTAGTTGAATCACTGTGCTTTTATATCAGTGTGATTGGCAGCCACAGGAGTCTTATGAACACCTGGCTCTGTCAAAAGGATGTACGTTTCACAACCTGGTCTTTGTGCGGCTTTGCCCAGCAACAAGGCTGAGATGAATAACACCGAGAGAAAACTCTGCGGGCGAATCCTACTCATCCTTCACCTCTCCACTACACCACAGAGGCCCATAGAGAGAGTGACAACAGTTATGTGTATGTGTGTGCATATGTGAAGGTAGATTTTGTGCATATTATTAGCAAAATGTACGTGTGTGTTTCTACAGCATGTGATGAGGGATTGGTTTGTACAACCATCAAATGTGTGTGTCTATGGTGTGGCTGACATGTGGGAGATCTGAGAAGGTGGAAGTGTAGATGCAGGACATGTGAGAGAAAGAGGGAAGCGACAGTGAGAGAGAAAGTTGGTAGGGGTTTATAATGGGGCACAGCAGACGCCAGGCCCTGGCCCTAATTGATCTCTGGGTAATGCAGAGGGCCCAGCCTCGGGGGCCACTGGAGGGGTCATTAGGATGCAAATATAACTGTGTGTTCCTCCTGCACACACTAGACAGACTGACAAAAGAGGGAGTGATACAAAGAAGAGGGACAGGGGAAACAGAGAAAAGTAGTCTACTATTTTCTATCAGCTTCTCATCTTTTTTGCACCCCTTATTGTCTATTACTTGCTGTATAATATAATGTTAATAATAAAATATAAGCTTTTCTTTTGTCTCTTTCTAAATATGCTTCCACCTTGGCCAGATCTCGCTTAGAGATTCTTGCTCACACCAAACTGAAGAGATATATTTTATTCAAATAAAATGGACAATAGGTGGCAGGGTCCGAGGACTGTGGGAATTGCAAATATGGGATTACAAGTGGATAATATAATGCCAATATACTGCCATGGCCTTATTGCATTTTGAAAAAATTTTTGAAAACAGAAAACTTTTAGGGAGTTGCAAGTATTTGATTGCCTAGGATCCAAGCCTGAAAATTAATTGGCTGATTCCAGTACCGGAAACATAAGCAGTGTTTATTCACCATTGTTCAGAGATTCAGGATGGTGTAGTTCTTTTGTCATATTGGGATTAAATAGAAATGAGAAGGAATAGCATACAGGTGATGGAAAATTATAATATATTAAATAATATATTATATTCAGACATTCCAAACCTGAAACCAAACTTTTTTTTTTTTGAATACACTGATTCCTACTTTTAAACTACATGATACAGATTTATTATTTATTAAGTATTGCATGGGCAACCTGATTTTGAAAAAATAAATATGTTAAATTTTGGAAACTAATTTTAAACACTGATTTGGAGATGAAGTACAAGGGAGTAAAAATGTAGAAAAACTTTTCTTTGTGGATGTAACCAGGATCAATTTGTCATTTATGCTAATTGTGTCTATACTAAAACAAACCTGGACCTCTGCCCTTTTCAGGATGCATGCTGGTTATCCAAATACTGATGTCCCGCCCCTTGTACACATGCCTCTCATTATTTGTCTTTTTCATGTCTCCATTTTTTTTAAGACAAAAGCTGAGGATATCCGTGGCAGGGGTTGGGGGCTGGGGGCCTGCAAGAGTGAGGATCGTTTTTTCATTCTCCCCTAATTGACGTGAACAGTTCTTTTGACCCTAATTAGCACTCTGTAATCTCTCATTTGCATATCACAAAGGCAACAGCATTTGCATATTTGTAAACGAGATGGGCCCTGCATCTGCATGCATTCCCTTGTTTCCTTGCCTTTCTTCTTTGCCCCTCGCCTTTCTCTCTGTCTCTCTCACAATCACTCTCCTTCTCTCTCACACATGGGTACAATGCCAGAAAGTGGCAGCAACAACAGGGCGACATGCAGGCAGGGACAAGAGACAGGCACTGGTTGCTTGGCACACGCCCTGGCACAGGCACTGACAAGGAGAAAATGAGGCAAAAAGAAAGGAAAGGGAAAGTCTGAAAGAGTTTGTGGGTGAAAGATAGAGAAAATATGAGAGAAAACAGGCACATTAAGGACAAGCTAGTGAAAAACATTGAGTTTTAGGCAGATGAATGACGGAGAGAAACAGAGTGAGATAAAGGGACCAACAATGGTGATAAAGGGGTGAAAATGGTGATTAGATGCAGGGCAGAGAGAGGGGAACAGGAGAAGAAGTAGAAAAGTGAGAAAACCGTCCTTGACACCTGTATAATACATATAAGTCACTGGCTAGGTATGTAGCTTGTGATCATCAGTAGTTTGATATGGCAAGATGTTCCTTTTCTTAACATCTTGGCCTAGCTGAAATAGATCTGATCTCCTAGAATCTCGTCTCACCTGTTATATATACCTGTTAAAGTGCGCACAGATCACTGTCATCCTCTTCATTTCCCCTCTTTCTCTTTCCTCTATCAACAGGAGTCTTCTCATGTAGCTGTTTGTTTTGCAACACTCATTATTGATAATCACTAGCACTTAGCGCCAGTTGTTGTAAGTCACTATTGACGTTATTGAAAATGGCCGCATCAAATTGGCCATTTGTCTTTTGCTTTCTCCTTCAATTTCCACGATAAAGTCATTGCTTTTTCAAAATGCACGATGTCTTACAAGGTCATCGCATCTATCAAAATTTCTTTCTCAAAATTCCTAAGGTGACATCAAGGGACTCTTCCAGAGACTACTCGCCCACAGTGATGGTCTCTGTTCTCTTAAAATGTAGTCACATGTTTTTCAGTGAGATCCCTCACTTCTGTCCTTCAGAGTTCTCCAGTAATACCTGTATGATTTTCCCTCCCAACATTACTTTTTTGGCCATAATAGAGGCTGACATCAGTGTGTCTACAGGTATACTGACATCTCTTTCTCCCTCTTTCTCCTTCTGACCGCTCTCCTCCTCCCCTTGTCAGTCCTGACCCTAGCAACGCAGTGCTCTATTACTATGGTAATAGGGGCTAATTGAATGGTCGAGGTGTAATGGAGAAGACAACACAGCCTACATTATGATAAGGAACCTAGACAATAGCCCCACGTCCAGGGTCACCACTCGCCAATAAGGTGGGCTTAAAGGGGTATAGGTGTCCTTGCTCCTTCCCACCACCCATCCCCATCATCTCTCCTTCTGTTTGGTGCTGGCTGTCTATCATTCTTTCCCATTCTGCACATGCAAGGATTTGAATCTTAAAACCAGTGGTTATTATTCAGGATTATGTGTAGGCACAAATGTAGTGAGTAGGTAGCTACTATAGGTACAAAATATGTGTTTCAGCTTTGTCTCATGGTGGGCGGGGAGGTGGATTTGCACTCTCGCAGGTATGATGAAAAATGTAATGGGGACGAATCACTGTTTTCCATCCTGGCTGCCATGAGGCCGGGTTGCTGGGGAAGTGAGCGGGCATTAATTTGCTCTCATTCTACGGGTCCTCTAATGTATTCAACAGGGAAAGGTACTCTGTCAAACGTGAAAGCGAGGGGTCCGCTCATATTGCCTTTTTTGCATATGTGAGATCATCCCGATTGCAGTGTTTTGGGACAATGTAGTTCTTAACACTGCACTTTCACCATTTTGACGTTTTAAATATTCACATGGAATTTAAACAGCAGACATATCATCAATGAAAGCACTGAAATAAGCAACCACGCATTTCAGGGGAGGAATGAATGAAACATAAAATGCTGTAGCGAACTTTTGAAATGGATATGATTTAGCAAGCAATTAGATCACTATTTAAAATAAAACTTTTAGGTTTGCTGCTGGTCTACCATCTCAGGAAGAGCTGCAAAGAAAGCTGGTTAATGATGGGAACGTGGAGGGGAGAAAGTGCTGCTCCCTTTTATTTTGTTTATGTTCTTGAAATTACATCGCTTTTTGCAATTAGCCTGGTGCAGCAGTAAGTTCGTGTTCATGTGTACTTAAACAGATAAGTTACACTAAGACTTGATAATATTTGAGAGCAGCTTGAATTAAAGATGAAGATAAGTATTTTTAACCACGGCTTACTGTTCAGCCTAAAAATGACAAGTGAATCATGGGTATTTCACTGACCTTGTAACATTGGAAAAACTAGCAAAAGACAGCTAGGTTTTGAAAGAATCCTCCCTTCAGGTCTCCCTGCAAAGCCACTCCCCCAAAACACATTTTCATGCACAATCAGAGAGAGTGCAGAGTGTGCGCAGGTAGGCAGACAGGCAGGTAGGCCTGCCAATCATTCTATTTGGACTGAATTAAATTTTTGGCTGTGCTTATTACAGTCCTGTGATAGCCACAGATACAAGTTTTTGTCAGTTTTGTCACAGCATTTTCTTTATTGACTGCTGTTGGGATGTAAAGAGATTTTTTAACAAATATAACAAGAAATGTTTCTGAAATAAATTGCCTAACCCAGCTTTAAATAGGATATTCAGCAGTGAAACCAGGCCTGTCATTGGAAGGTCTGTGTGTTTTTGCCCTTGTCGGTTCGTTATGCCACCAATGTTGAACGTCAGAGGTCAGCAGCTGTTTTCTGTGTTATAGTATCTTTGTGCCAAGATAAACTCCTGACACATTCTTCTTAAATTCTACACCACAGAAATAATTTTGGTTGCAGATTTTCACTCATGTTTGACATAATAATTTGCAGTATAATTTTTGCTCATAATGAACACATAGATCAAATGAATGATGGGTAAGTGATGATAGTCACCACAGTCACTTTAACATTGTTTTCAGATAGCTGATAATAGTGTTTAAGTTTAATGTAAAAAAAAAAAATATCTGTGAATGTCTAAACTTCCTTTTAGGGATTGTTTTTTGTCTACTGGTTACAGGCACTCTCCATCGACTAAATGCCTTTTCTTCAAACAAAAAAGGGCCCTTCGTTACTGCTTGAATCTACAACTGCTTACTGAGTCCTCTTCCTCTTGACCCACTCCTCATCTCCCTTCCTTCCTCCTCACCCCCAATGCCCTCTGCCAGTATGCCTCTCACCTTTAGCCACCCTCCGTACTTTGTTGATGTGAAACTCCCAGACCTGAGAGACCCAGCGGCCATGCATAAAACATGTCATACAGTGCTCGCGCTGGTACCCAGGGCTAACCACGTTTTCCTTTAGCATTTATACAAAGTGCTATCTTCTTTGACTTTTCAAACCCACAGAAAGAACTTTCAGAAGTTGGACTCTGCTTTTGCTTTTAGAGCATCAAAATTCTCTTAGGTGAGCTAGAGAAGCGGGAAGAGTGTGAAATAATGACAGAGAGGTGGACAGAGGGTGGTTTCTTTAAAAACAGAACCCCACACTTCACTCACACACACACACACACAGACACTGGGGCTGGTTCGAACCCCTATGTTGTCTCAGTAGCGGGGTCAAGCGGGCTGCACTTCCCAATTACAGCACTACCCCAGTGAGCAGAGCATCAGTGAGGAAAAACAGAGAAATAGAGAAAAAAAGGGACAGAGAGCTTAAAGGCAGAGAGAGACATGGAGGTCTGGGAATCCTCCACCTCTTTCCTTCACTCTCCTCTTCCTCTTCCTTCCCCCCTTCTTCATCGTGTTGTTGCTGTGTTTTCCACCCCTGCTGAGGGCCCACTCGCGCCCCCCTGCCTCAACCCCATATTGGATCTCAGTAGGCATTTTCTGCTTTTAAATGAATAGGCAAATGAGGAGCAGGGTCCAATCGAAGGAGGGTGAGGGCGGGTAGGGCTAGAAGAGGGGGAAACAAGTAGCAGGGGAGCGGAGGCAATTGGGTCTCTGGGCGGAAACACAAGCCCCCACCCTTCACTCCAAACACTCCACAGACACACACCAACACACACACACACACACACACACACACACACACATACCCAAATGTCAGGGGTGGCTAAGAGCCTGGGGAAGGCACCTCATTTCAATATGGCCTCCTGCCGGGCTCCCCTGATGCAGAGACCCACTGATCTGTGATAAAAGCTGCCCCTGCATCCTCATCATCCTCTTCCAACTTCAAAATCCAATTCCAACTCCTCCAAATTGCTTATCGGTCTTTTTCTCTTGGTACACTGCACCTTCATCTACCAGGACACATTTGTTTGAGGTTATATTTTGCCAGATATTTGCTTATTCAAGTGCACCTGTAAAGGAGGATTTCAGTTTATTACAACTTAGGTCTTATTTTTATAGTTTTGGCTGTTCTTGTTGGTAATAATAAAATTGTGCTCTCTACGAGTTAATTGCTAAGTGCTGGGAATGCTGTGACATGGCTAAAAAGAAGTCAGACGGGGCAAGTAATATGTGCAGTCAGATACTTAAGCAGGTTTACAAGTTAAATAATGAAGAACAATTTCAGAATTTTAACAACATCATCACTAGGGCTCCCTTTATAAGTCTTATGGCGTAGTAGTGTGTGGATGGTTGAAATGGACCTGTGTATCTTCATTATGTAACAGTGCGTATGTGTGTTTGCAGCACATAGGGATGCTGTAGTTCAGGCGGTAGGTCAGGTTGGATTAAACGTAGGTTTAATCACTGTATGTGAATGAGTAAAATGTAAGTTGCTTTAGATAAAAGAGTCTGTCAAATGAATTAGGGCTGCAATTAATTGTTTTCATTACTGATTAATCGTTTGGTCCGTATAAAAAATGAATAAAAATGTCTATCATTTATTTTCCTGTCAATTGGCTAATCAACTAATCTTTTCATCTTTGAAATGAATGTAACAAAGCAATTAAATTAAACACTAGAGAAAACATATAGTATGTCCATCATTTTGTCACCCTTAACCTTGATATTTGACATTTGTTTTAACTTTGCATTGTCAATTCTTTTATATGAATGAGTTTGATGAGGGGGGGGGGGGGGGGGGGGGGGGGGGGCATTGTTGTTCCACACTTAAGCCGGCAACGCAGTAATAATAGAGCCAAATCTGTGAAAAATGGGGGAGCCGACAGGATGGTACAGGGGTGTGATGTTCTGATGATACGTTACACCAGGGGATATAAAAAGCGGCTAGCAGCAGTTGGCATAAAATCAACTGCAAAACACGTTGCTCACATGACTCTGTCATTGTTTGCATCATGTTGTATACGATGCACAGCAAATTTGCTTGAATTTGCAGTGACATGAATACACAAGGCTTGCAAAAGCACCTCAACTCTCAGTTCACCTGCCATTATTGTATTGTAAGAAAGCAAAGTTGCTTCCCGATGTGTATGATGTATGCGACACTATGTGCTGTTGTGTTCCACGTCATGCCTCTTTTGCTTCGGAACGCCCGCATGCATCTAAAATCACATGTGATTGCAGGATTATGCCAGTGTTGTTTGGTTCAGTGTAAAACAACAAAGCCAGCGTAATGGCAGGTCTTCCTTATGGCAATACTACAGGATCCCTGTTTAAAAAGGGCTAAAGACACAAAGGTTGGAGCAGCAAGGTGAGCCAGTGTACCGCCATGCGCACATGCCATGGTGGTTTGGTGGAGCCGGTGCAGGGGTCTCCAATAAGGCCCTTTGAAATATTAATCTTTTCCCCTCCTACAGCTGGAATGTGACAAACACACGCATACACACACTTGCAGCGGTGCACACAGCAGCTCCCACTAGCTCCAGCACCAAGCCTGCAGAGGGCCTTGAAATATTAATGTACAAAGTAAATTAAAGCTGCAACAAAAAGAGATGGGGTTTCTGTATATCTGTCTATTCTTTATGACTGGATGAGGGGGTGGCTGTCAATGCAAGGGAGGAAAAAGAGAGGGAGTGGGTGGATGAACAGAGGAGGGGAGGAGGTGAGGAAGGTGGGTGGCAGATAAAGCGAGTACGACACAGCTTTGGACCATGGTGATGAGCTGGACGACTTCACAACTCAGAGAACTAGACGAGATAAAGAAAATTGGGAAGACACATGAGAAAGAGAGTGAAGACATGAAAATAATGATATGAAGTAAGACAACACTTGAAGGGAAATGAGAAAAAGAAGTTGAGGAAGAAGTCAAAAAAAGGGCACAAGTTAGATCAGTATTATTTTGAAAGGGTCTAGGGTCATGTATGCCAGAGCTGAGAAAGAGAATGAATAGACACAGGCTTGTTTGCATGTATGTGCATACCTTGCCAGTTTGTTTGTGGATGTTGGACCTCATTTTTGCCCTCCTACCTGTAATGGAGCTGCGTTGTGAGACGGGTGAGAGGGTGGCAGTGACCTTGGACCCCCATACTGGCCCCTGACCCTGTCGGCTTTGACTGGCAGCTCATCACACTTCTACAGTAGGTCTGAGAGAAGACACACACAACAAATCTTCTTTCACTCACACACTTTCCTGTCTTTTAAACACATACACACATAGCATGGCCTCAGTTGTTTTTGTGCATTTCCATATTTGCTTGCTTGTACAGTATTAGCTAATCAAACAGTTCAAAAGTACCAATTTTCAAACATGTTCACACAGCACAAAGACTCATTCTAAAAAGCTTCAAATTGCCACCTGATCAAACACTCTCATAAAGACATTGATACAATCCATAAATCTTTCTCTGCCTCATTCTCTTACTGTTTTAGACACACACACACACATAGAGCAGCAGCAGCACAGACTTTATCTCTACCATCAATTTCTTCTTTCTGCATATGGCTGGAGCTGCTTATGCATGTGCCGCGGAGCTGTACTTTATCAAAGGGCCCGTCCTGGGCTTGGGGCCATGCATTATTAAACACAAGCACCACACACACACACACACACACACACACACACACACACAAAGTAGTAAAGGGCTTGTTGCAGGGCCTGGCCGGACAAGTACACACACGCGTGCACACACACTGCAGTATTTGCAAACACCATAGACCAGGTGATAGAGGGCAGACGCCGCTTGAGCTTATTCAGAAATACAGTCAAACACACACAACCTAGCACACACTCATACACAAATAGATACCTACAGTATAATATGAACACAGGCTTTGCAGGAAGCACATGGCGCCACCGTGGAGGTACATTGGTGAACTGTCTGTACACAAATGAAGTAGCTTACTGTTTAATACTAACTTTGTCGTGGAATATAAGTACATTCAGTAATACTAAAATCATGCACCCACTTGAGTTTTTCCATTCTGTGCAACTTTATACTTAACTATATTTCAGAGGGAAACATTGTATTTTTTTTCTCAGTTCCTTTATTTATAAAACTACTATATAACTACTTGTTACTTTGTAGCCTCTGTACTGAGCCCCGCTGCTCACTAGGATAATATACCCTGCCACTCTGCAGAAAGTGAATTTGACAAATTGAGCCTCAAGTGTTTGGCACACTAAGCTTTGGATCTGAACTACCTTTTAAAAAATTCCCATCTAGTCTCTGCTATGGAATAAAAAGAGAGAATTTTCCAACACACAGCAAGGAATTGTCAAATGGTAAGATTTTGACATGTATGGTGCACAAGTGGGTCTTGAACGAAATGCTGCTTGAATTAGGAAATTCTTATCACATAGACATGCTCTGGCCTCTGCCTTTGGATTAAATGGTTGATGAATTTTCCACTAATGGCAGAGTACACGAGAAACCAAGGCTGAGTAGGCCATTACTGCATGCTTGCATCAGCCATTTATTACAGCCCGTTAACACTGTAATATAGTGTGATATGTGCCTCCTTCTTTAACAGGTGTGAGAGTCAGCCAAGGTAACCAGCTGCTGGGTCGCCCCCTCTCTCACCTCTCTCACCCCCTCTGTCTGAAAGAAACTGGAACACTTACAGCATTAGTGGCAGGAAGTACCACAGGTGAATGTGTGCGTGTGTGTGTGTGTGTGTGTGTGTGTGTGTGTGTGTGTGTGTGTGTGTGTGTGTGTGCGCGCTGTGATAACATACCCAGCCTCACCCAAACACTGACATGCCTAGCAGGTGTGTGAGAAGGCTCTTGTGATCTTGGAGACCTTTCAAAGTTTCATACACTGTGATTGGAATTTGATTTATAGCCAGACAAGTGGGTTTTTATATCAGCTGGGAGGAAGACTGCTTTGCAACGATCCTAGCACAAGAAAGAGTTTAAACATGGGACTATGAAAGCCCATTGAATGTGTTGTAATCATGAAAGGAAAAATCCCCTGGGACATATTTTTGTAGTTTTAGCCATCATTCCTGTTGGTTATAATGACATTTTACTCACCAACTTTGAGTGTGCTGAAATTGGGGAATCAAAAAACAGGTGACGGTGGTACGACAAGAAACAGTTGAGGTGTGACACACTTTCCGTAATATTTGGAAGAGAAAGTGAGCGAAAACTTAGCCTAATCCATCTCTTGTAAACATCCAATAACATTTTGTCAACTTATTCAAGTTTGACCTTCTGTGGTTGTGCATGTTCTCTGTTTTTCTATGCCATTAAGACTTTTACTTTTTCCAGATTTGATTTGATTTGATTCTATTTTATATATATTTTATATTTATTTTAGCGTGTATTTTAGTCTCTTAAGTGTTTTCTTGCTTTTATAGTGTCTTTGTTTTTATGTGTTTTATTGTCTTTGCACTTGTTAAAGCACTTTCTAACTTGTTTTTGAAAAGTGCTCTATAAATAAAGATTATTATTATTATTATTATTATTACACAAACAAACTATGCGATCAAGGCAGCGGTAGACCATAGAAGTTTTAATTATATATACGTACAATAACTTTATCTTAACTTTATAACTTTTTATAATATCTTTTTAACTTTTTTAACAACAACCCCTCATCCACCCTTGCTTTAAGCATCTGTAATATTTTTGTCATTTACAGTTTACAGTTACAGTTATTCATTTAGCTGACGCTTTTCTCCAAAGCGACTTACAATTGCTTAATGTCAGAGGTTGCACGCCTCTGGAGCAACTAGGGGTTAAGTGTCTTTCTCAGGGACACAATGGTGGATGGGTCACAGTGGGAAGTACAGGCAATAGAAGGAAAATGAGTACATTGTCCTGTGCATGTTATAGTTTTTAAAGAGTTTAAAACCTCAAATATTGTATGTACAGCCCTCATACAGTAGAATAGAAGTTCGTCCATTACGTATGTGTGGGTGTTATTAAGTTCATTTACTGATATATTCCTTTTTGACCTGCAGAAATGACTCTCACTCAACTTCTGTCACAGATCTGTCTTCACTGCACTCCATGTTTTATTGTATGGCATGATAAAGTGGCTGGATTGCATTAATATTTAGAACATTGCTAGCACTATAACAGGAAGTGTTAGGTATACTGATGAGCTCATATTGTCTACATTCAACTCTGACCCTCACACCACATTCAGCAGCACAGGAGGTGCCCAGTAGAGGGATGGAGAGCTCTAGACCAGTGTGTATCAGCCATCAAGGTGACTGTAGCGCAGAGAGGGCAGCGGATGACCGCTGAGTTCTCCTCCCTGCATATCTGTCACGCCTCTGACCACCATCGAGACCGTAGCCTTTGCAAATGTGGAGCAGGAAGACGACGGAAAAAATGCATGAGCTGTGATGGGAGTGTAAGAAGTAGAGGGATGCAGAGATGGAGGAGCACACAACACCATCCAAACAAGTAATGTTTATTCAGGAAGTGAAGTGACTGCAAAGGCTTCTAAACCCTGCCATGTTCCAGAATGAGTTGGAGACATTTTGTTGCGTCCCACCACAACAGCAACATTTACACGGATGCGTTTTAGGTTATGACCCAAAATGAGATCCGTGTCCTCTGCTGCAAAGTCAAAGAGAACAGGAACATGGAGGAGTTGATAGGAATCACTTGCTTTCTTTATCAAACTGCATCTTCTGTGTAGTGATGAACTACTTTAGATGGTTTGAGCTGAACACACCAAGTAAGGTTCACAAAGGTTGATAGATTTGGCATTCATTCATTGTTTGTAGCTGTCAGGCAAGGGCTGGACTGCTGGGATGCGTCTGTGACCTGTGGCATCATGTAATGTGTTTGACAAGCATTTCCGCCGTGCAAGGCCCAGCATGGTGCGCTACTGCCAACTCTGGCTAGCTCTGGCTCATCCCTAGCTGGCTGAGTTTTCTCTCTGGAACTCTGGCCAATTTTTTTCCACCAGCTCTCTTTGCTTTGAATAATATAATCAGATAGATTATTACCCCAAGCATTTGCACTGTCTTGAACGTAAAGATATAAAAAAGCACACATTGATAGTGTTTTCATAGTTTTTTGTGATAATTATTTTTTAAGGTGTCTCGGCAGTCACAGCTCAAGGGTGACAAGCTGGAAGAGCAGTGTAGCACATTCTGTCTGCCTCATTGCACCCGCACCCAGCTGCAACATGCTTGCTTACCCCAACAAAATGAAAAATCAATACATGTCTCCCATCTCCCCCATCTTTTGCAGGACAATTGACCCTGACACCATGATCTCTCAGTGTGAGTGATATTATTTCCACTAGGTTGGGCAAGAGGTAACAGACACATTTTTCAATAGGCAAGCAGGACACCTCTGAAGGCACCTTCCTGCCAATGGCCAATAAAGTCAAGTGCAGGTCATCAAACAGATAAATAGTTGTGGCAGGTTTAGGGTCTTTAAGGGCGTGTACTGTTGGTTATACAAGTTGAAATTTTAACACAAGTCAACATCTTGCACTAAATGTTTTCTCCTGCTGTACAGTCTGGTTGAGGAACAAGAAGTAAAGATGAATTTTTAGCCTAACTAATCTGTAATGTTGCCTCAGGCTTATATCTATTTTAGCCTTAAAAAAACCCAACACAACTATGTATGGATGGTAACAATGGGAACAAGTTTTTTATTAGCAAAAATATTTAGAAATGCTCCTATTTCTATTGTCATAGAAGACCAGGCAACTCTTAAATCACCCACCAAAATATGAAAGCAAACTCTCCCTCTCAGATTCAGTTTTATTTTGGCTGGGTTCCTGCCATATTTCCCAACATGCCATAACTCCAAGTGGGGGACACAGACTTCCTGCTGAGGTGTCGCGCTTTCAGCTTTCTCAAACATGGCCAGGTTTTAATGTATTAAAATACACTCTGTCAGCACATTTCTGAAATTATGGGCTAGATTAAACGGCAACTTTGACCCACCTGTCAGAAGATACAAGCTTTTTTGCTGAGAGAGATTAATGCTTTGCTCTAACATTTTCTCCTGAACCCCCCTGAATGTTAATCAGAGCCCAAGAGCAGCAGTAGGGAGATTGGTCATTAGGTGAGGTGGAACACATTGATTTTTAATTTTGACATGCAAATTTGTTTGCCACCCTATTTGTACAGTAAGCTGACCCCCTTGCATTCTTCTCAGCACTTCTCAGCATCATGGGATACTTTGTTTCAAAGTGAGTGATTAGTTTACTTTCCTGGCAAGTTGTGTGAAAGTATGAGTCCAGTGGTAGCTGTGCTGTGCTTCTTCCAATTTGCAAAAAACATTTAAAGCTTGACAGGGCTTTACTTTATATCCTTACAATCTACAGTATGCTATTTGTTGTTCCTAAATTATTCCAATACATTTTAAAATATACACTACACCTTAAGGCTAAAATGTTCAGGTAGTGCAAAATATGGAACTCCATACACATTATTTCATGATGCAAATGAACAAAAATAAAAAAAACAACATGTAATAAAACAAATTAACCAAACAAAAATCTCACAACCCTCACAAAACTGAAATCTCACATCTACAATTTACAAAAAAAATGATAGAAGCAAAAAATGTCACATTTTACAACAACTCTGCATACTGGATACAGTACATGTAATATGAATTTTCATAAAAGTAAAATAAAAAGTGTGTAATTTTATCCTTCTAGTACACTCTGCTTTTTAACATGATAATGTAGAGCAGTGCAGTATAATATGTGCATCTTTTTGTTTGTATATTTGAAAGATGAAACTTTACATGTAGATAAAAAAAACATTTAACATTAGCATTAACATAGCATTTAACGTTACCTGACACACAAATCATGGCAGAAATAGTATGGCGGGGTGCGGGCCACTTTGTTTGTTTCCTATTTACAGAGGCGGGGCTGTGAATTATTTTCAGCACACACACAGTGGACAGCTAGTTGACCGTGACGAGATATTCACTGAAGTTGACAAAAAGACATGTATTGGGTTAGAATCAACAAACCTTTTGAGTTTTGTGAGAGGAGTGTCTGACAAGAAAGAAAGTCTGCAGAGGAAGTCATTAGGTCACAAACCCAACCTTACACCTCAACAGGTCGCTCCTTGCCTTCATGACTTCCTGAAACATGTGGACAGCGATCAATGAAGGCTGAGGAGGTGGCCATGTTTCTGACCTCTAATCCCCACCTCCTTAACAGGACTGAGAAACAGGCCTAGAGGCAAGCAGGGATCAGGCCCCGAAGGAGAAGTATACCAGTGAGAAGAATAAACAAGACTGAAGAGAGAAGAAAACGCACGTTAGCAGTTTGGAGGGGAGGGAGAGGTGGTATAAAGGGATGTTATATGGATGAGAATGGGTTATACCTGAGGCTCAGCTCCAATTGATCCATTCACCTTCCCCCCACACCTCTGGCATCACTTCTACTGTCTCTGCAAAACATCTGCTCTGTCCAAGTTTTGTTGTTGACTTTTCTTCAACACTGACCTCATCTACATATGTTTTACTGACCTGAGGTCGCTGATTTGTCTAGGGTCCTCCTTAACTTATACTACTCCTGAATCCCTCTTACTTCTCCTAGCCCCCTGTAAGCCTTCACTTGCTTCCCTGCACAGCCGGACGAGTTGCGGCAGCAGTGGATCTTCGCCTGCCACTGTGATCATTGCTTAGAAGCGTGTTAGCCGTATCAGAGAAGCAGATAACTCTCAAAACCCGCACTCTGTCAAGGCGCATCACAAATTTAGCTCAGCACGCAAGAGCGCCTGTGGCACTGTCAGGCGGAATTAGAAAAAATTAAGACATCCATCCCGGAGACATCCAATAGGAGATAGAAACAGAGACAGGCACCAGTAGATTGACATATTTGCCACATATTCATTTGAGCGTGTTCATGGGAGCACAAGCGGTGTCAGTGACAGCACTTTCTCACCTCAGTGACAGTGAAAAAGGCGCCGTGATCAGTGCAGTGGAAGGCACAGCATGGCAGAGTTGGATTAGCTATGATAATACGATGACAGTAATTGAGCTTGTCATAATTGCTCAATCACTGAACCTTTCCCCGGGGTCTGAAAGGCAACTGTTAGCGCTGTACAAGCCTTTATTACAGTGGTGTGATATCAAGATAATTCACTTACAGTAGGACGACGGGCACTGTGATTTAGGATGAAATTATCTGTAGCATGTGATTACATAGAATTAGCGAATTAGCTTTAGAATTGACTTTAAAATACATTTGCAAACAATTGACTGACCTAAGAATTATCTTTTTTTGTAATTTGTGTTATCTGTTTAATATTTTACCCTGTTTATACTCATATTACAGGTATGTTTATCTCACTACGTGCTGCCAAATACTATGCTGCTCATATACATTGATAATCTAATTTACTGTGATCACCAGTGAAACTACTTAGAAGTGGGAAGATTTTCAGTGTTGATTGACAATAATAACCTGAAGGCCATTAACAAGCACATTATAATGCCTCCGGCTCTCTCTGTCCCTCATAGACAAAGACAGAAGAAGAGGATGAGAGGGAGGGCAGGAGGGAGGAAGGGAGAGAAATATTAGGACAGAGAGGTGGTGGCGACAGGACCACCTCACGGCGGAATTTACTGTCAGATTTTCTCTACAAGAATCTGGACCCAAAAACCCTCTCGCCATGAACGAGAGGACGGAGAGGGGGAAAAAAGTGGGAAATTGGAAAAAACAGCTGAGGGTGTAAATAATTCATGCAGACAATATGACTTTTTTATGTAAATTCAGTGCATTAACCCTCTATTATAATGATGGACGACAGATATGGGTGATGTTTCCTTGGTAAGAGCTAATGGATGACCATCATAAATTCACTGCACATTTTATTGTGTTGCCGGGAAAATTGTGCCTGCAGGCAACGTTGTTTACTTTTATGTCAGGGAGGAGGAGAAAAATCCCGCCGTCTTCAAAAGGAGAGAGGGGAAAAGAGAATGGGGAGTAAAAATAATGGGGCCCACACAGAGCGCCTTGTTCGTACCTTCTGCCATGTTTGGAGCAAGCAATCCCCCAACTACCTCGATGTGTGTTCTTCCTCCTGCTCATCGCTCTGCCTCTTCTTCTCCTCCTCTTCTTCCTCCCCTCCAGCGCTGTCTTCCTCAGAGAACAGCGGGGTCTAGTCGCATTAGCAGCGCTGTGCTCCTCCACATCGCTCCGATTACAGATTACTCACTTTAGCCACCGCTGCTAGACTTGAAATTTGGGGAGTTAGAGGGACATCATTTTTCATTACTGTCTTCTGTAAGCAACACGATACTTACCGGCAGTGTGTGTGTGCTGCAGATGGCATCAGCTGTCATAAAAGAAAACGCTTTTGAGTACTGATCCATAAAAATACAGTTTCAGCCATCAGTAGATCAAAATGCATAATTGATTAGCTTAAACTTGAGTGACACTTGATGGTGTTTAAAGCTGACTTTGAAGCAAATAAGTGTGCAGCTAACATACTTTCTCTCACCACTTTAGTTGTTCACTATTAATGAAAGGAAGAGCGCTGCACATGTCTGATCAACTCCTGGTTAGCCAGTCTATCATTCCCCTTTCTGCCTTGTAGGCTGCCCCCAGGCCCTGCTCAAATCAACACCCTGCCGTCCCTCTCTCTGTGTTTCTCACTCTCCCTTTTCCCTCATTCCCTTTTCTCCTCCTCTATCCCTCCTCCCTCATCTCCCTCTCCGCCGAACCTTCCCTCCATCTCTGATTTATCTTGTAATATTGGCTCCCTAATTAACACTAGAACCGTGTGTCTCTTGTGTGTTGTTTTGGGTGGATTTGAGCATACTAACCCTCCAACCTCCCAATCCTTCTCTCTTTTCCCTGAGTCTGTTCGATACAGTAGGCTTGCTTGGAGCAAATGATTAAGAACCAAAGGGAAAAGCTAATATAAACTAGATAGTCTTAGTGTAGCTTTCAAAGAAATGTGCATCAATTGTTTTATTCCAAAAATAAATGACAGAAAAAAGTCTTCTTACTGGCGACCTGTCCAGGGTGTACCCCGCCTTGCGCCCGATGTCAGCTGGGATTGGCTCCAGCCCCCCCGCGACCCTGTACGCAGGATAAGCGGTTGACGATCGATGGATGGATGGAAAAAGTCTTCTTTTTGGTTATTTGAAAGGGAACCTTAGTACATAAGTAGCATGTTTTACTGGCAATATAACCTCCTAAAGCAGTCGATATTACATTTAGGTGCGCATATCTAAGTGTGGATTTTCCTAAGAAAAGAAGACCTGCAACACATGGAAAACACACACAGACAACATATACACATTCTGGGGCTGCTGATGCAGAAGAGTAGCAGATGGTGGGAGCCAGCTGTTTCGTAGCAAGCTGGCAGTGGGCACACATGGAGACACTAAGACTCAAACTCACATGTAAACTCACACACACACACACACATCTGGGCCCCCTGCTCACCAGGATCCCAGCTGGATCATCATGGGGTCACTCCCTCACCTTTCCCAAGGACATTAAGGCACACCCGTTCACAGTGAGGCCACCTCAGCCATCCTGGCACCACGGTACAGGTCACACACCTGCACCACAGTCCAAGGTGCCAACTATGGCTGACTTGCCAGCACCTGCAATGGGGAAATGCTTCCTACTGTTAAAGCAGTATACCACTGAAAATCTGCCCTCATCCCACACTCACACATACACACCACGATACAGAGCTAAATGGGCCAACTAAGTGGTTAAAGAACAAGTCATATATGTTGCCCTGGATAAGGGCGCCTTGCTAAACACATGATGATAATTACCCACCCAGCTGCCTGGTGCCATGTGCCATAATAGGTCTCGCCTCAGCGCCGAGTCCTCCGAGACTTTCCCCACCCGCACATTGCTAATTTCTCAATTTGTCCACCACATTTTCTCTCTCATTTTACCATGCTTAACCTTTTCCGTCGGCTAATGTACACCTTCCCAGCCTTTTTGTGAAATCTGGGCCAAAGTAAGGCTTCCTAACGATTCACTTACCAGCAGAGGTATTCTGTAGATTCAAATGAACAAACAATAGCTCAAATCTCACTGGGGAATTTGATTAATGATACCATGTACATAAGGAATTGACAAAGTGAATGAATAATACGTTTTGTTCATAGAAAGCAAGCCTCACTAGGTATTTAGCAGATTTTGTTTGTGCTTAGAAGTTCCATCCTGTGCCTCTGGCAAAGCAGACACTTTGTACAGTGTAGGACCACTTTGCAGAGCCCAGCAAGTGTCTGGGGAGCCCATCTCCACTGCAATTGCTGGAGGAAACCAAAGCTTGCCGTCGTTTCCCCCTCTTGTTTGCGGCTACTTGGAGGGTGTTTATCTAGAAAAGAATAACAACTTGTTTTATTCATGTTGAGGATGTAAGACACCATGCCCTCCTGAGAGTGGGGGTTGATCGGTATTAGCGGAAGCGGGATAGCCGCTTTTTGTTGTGGCATACACAAGTGTGTGCAGGTGCTTTAGCGCTGATGATACACATGAACTCAGGGGTATTGTGTTTGCTTGAGGGCGGTCTGTTCTTGAAGTCCTTTATTTTGCAAAGGGCAACATAGAAGTTGAATTTTAGTATCTCAATCTCAAATTGTTAAGATAAATGCAACCATTTGCCACATAAAGGAACATGAGAAGACCTTTTAATAGGAATTACATCCAAAAAGACAATTAAGTGCACAGATTATATATATATATTTAAAAAAGTTTGGTGGTAGTTCAGCTAGTAGTAAAAGCTGATAAAATTGTCTGTAATTGTTTCCAAAAACAGGTTGTGTTAAAACTTTACATGTGAGAGTTTATGCTAATACATTTAACACATATTTTGAGGAGTACAAACTGTTGTAAGATATCAATCAAAAATCAATATGTCTTCTGTACTCCAAATTAGACCTGACAAACTGTCACCGCTTTTCATGCAGCAACTTTGTGGTTGTTTAGAGTCACAGAGAAAGCTGGTTGTGAAACATGACATATTCGACACTTTAAAGCCGAGAGCATAAGTCAGCCTCTGTTCTTGTAGAGCTTCCCTCTCTGTGTGAGTGTCGTTTAATCTGCGGCAATTAAAATATTAATCATCTTACTATTAATTAAGCTGGTTGGGTGCTAGTTGCGTTTTTATTAGTGCTGCCATTTAGTGGTCGAAGTGACAACCTAATGGGGCCACTCTAGGAAAAAGACAGTAATTGGGTTTGGCAATTCCATTTCCACCACCGACCATCCTCTCACCCACCCGCTAGCTCATCAATAATTTATCTAATTACTGATATTGTGGCATGAGTCACTCTCAATTTAGGAGACAAACATGATTATTTAATCATAATAATGCCTCCAAACATATGCAATGTCTCCTTGCCTGACTTATTTCCCTCAATTTTTAATGACTTGTTAACACAATGGGCAAAAGAGACCTCAAACAGCACAACAAAAGAAGTCCATCAGTGACCTTTAGCGGCTAAATTCTAAGGGGAAAATTGCAATAATACCAGCAAAATAAAAAAAAACTGCATCTGTGAGTGTGTGAGTTTATGCTTGACTATAGACTTTATTGATAAATAGAAGCTGGAATAAGAAAGCTTTGGTAACCATTCATGAGAGGTCTCCAAGATTCAAAACTGTAACAAAAAGGGTGGGGTTGGAGGGGGAGGGGGCCATCTGAATACTATCCACATCCCATAATGATCTCAATAATAACCCTGACAACACTCATGGACATAAAAATAGGGTGTGATAAGGAGATATGAGTGCAAGTATGTGTGTGTGTGTGTGTGTGTGTGTGTGTGTGTGTGTGTGTGTGTGTGTGTATGTGTAGTTGGCTTGGATTATGAGGAGCAGTAAAACACAGAGAAACTCAGTGAATATGCTGGAGGTAAATGAAGTCCCACGGGGGTAATATCCACCTCGCCATAATAATTCTGCCACTGTCAAAGCCAGCTAGCTTTGCTGTAAGTGTGCGTGTTTGTGTGTGTGCATGACGTGTCTGCTGAAACTAGCACACATGCCACCCCCCACCCCCCACCACCCACCCCTCCGCATCGCAAGCTGAATCCAACTTCCCTTGTTCTTTCCCCCTCTCAGCGGCAAGCTCGACAACTCGGAACTGCACCTCAGTAGCCGGCTGAGGCGAGCAGGAGGAAGTAGTCATTCATCCAGTGTGTGTCAACCACAAGTTCACTAGGAGAATGAGCAGGGAAGCAAAGCGATGTCTATTTCTGTCTTGGATGAGTGGGAATGGTCAGGGAGGAGAGCAGAGACTACCCACTGAGGGAGACACTAGGTTTCATTGTGAGCTTCAGGGCTATAGGGAGCAGTGATCGGAAGGTTGGATCTGTTGAATATGTGACTCTTTGTGTGTGTGTGTGTGTGTGTGTGTGTGAGCGTGTAAGTACACTCGCTGGCACGTCTCCTCTGCACCCAAATGCAATGAATAGCACTCATTAGCCTCATGTTAGCCTTGCTAGCTGCAATGCCCTGCAGCAATGAGGTCACCTACAAGGTCATGACTTGATTACATGGTAACACACTTTCTGACATTGGTGTGGAAGTAACACATACTCCACACAGTTTCAAAATCAACAAATATCTTCAGAAACATTGCAATTTCTGATGTATTATTTGTTATTTGTTTTATTAGTACACAAAACATCATATATGTAAGACTACACATTTTTACGGATAGTGCACTTTAAAGGTTAATTTTACTAACATATGTAATATAACATACAATACTAAAATAATACAATACACCCAAAAGAGATGAAGAAAAGTGTTTTTTTTAAATACCATCTTTTTTTTTTTTTACATCTGAGTGTTCCCCAGTCTTTTGTCTTTAATTTAATAATGTGGGTATACCGGAAAAAAAGAGCCTGAGGGTGCGCTGTGTTTACTGTCATCAACACTGATTTTTGTTCCTATTGTATTCTCTTCTATAATTTTATAGCTACTCTCTTCTTTAAAATATCAAATCACACACTATCCACATTCAGTTTGTCAGTCTATGATGTAGGTGAAAATGATTTTGGCACTTAAATCTGGAGACAAATATCTCAGCACTACTTTCCATGAAATGTGCTATTGATATTCATGGTCCTTTGAGGATGACATCTTTTTTGTGACCCCTGACCTTTCTTCCACTGTAACCATCAGGCCAAAAGTTTTACTTATACATAAGAAATATGTATGATATTGACTGACCACATTTGTTATCCATAGACACTCCATGAGCTTTCCTCCAGCATTTTCTTCAGGACCAAATGTACAACTTTTGGCACAGTACAGGGAAGGTTCTAAGAATCTCAACATTGTGAGCATATTGCTTGTTCGTTGTTGTATACTGTGGTAGAGCAACTAACACTGCAACCTCTGGAGGCCTAGTGAAGCATTAGACTTTTACATTTACATTTACTCATTTAGCAGACGCTTTTATCCAAAGCAACTAACATTTTAGGAACAACATACAAGCATCAACAGAGCATCAAATACAGCACAAGATCTACAACTGACAATACATATTAGTAAAAGCAGCAATAAATACTAGTAAGCGCTAATGGCACATATCGCATCAATGGGGTAAATACACAGGGAAAGAAGTAAGAGTTAACAAAAAGTGCAATTAATAATAAATAATAAGAATAATAATAAAAAGATAATTGTAAGGGATAGAAGAAGAAGAGCACAGGAAGTGCATGTTAGATGTTAGGAGTTAGAGGTGTTATAAGAGGGAGTGTTCTCGGAAGAAATGAGTTTTCAAGATTTTCTTAAAGTTAGAGAGGGACGCCCCTGCTCTGACGGCATGTGGCAGCTCGTTCCACCATCGTGATGTCAGAGATGAGAACAGCCGGGACTGGGAATGCTTTGTGTGAAGGGATGGCAGAGCCAGGCTGCGTTCGTTGGAGGAGCGTAGTGGCCGAGAAGGAACGTAAACTTGTATTATGGAGCATAGGTAGATGGGTACAGACCCAGTGGTCACTCTGTATGCAAGCATTAGTGACTTGAATCTGATTCTGGAGGCCTTGGGTAGCCAGTGGAGGTCACACAGTAATGGAGTGACATGCATCCTTTTGGGGTGATCAAAAACCAGATGAGCTGCTGCATTCTGAAACATTTGTAGGGGTTTCACTACACAAGCTGGAAGACCTGCTAGGAGGGCATTGCAATAGTCGAGGCAAGAGATAACCATGCCCTGTACCAGAAGCTGGTTGGCATGCTGAGTGAGGTAGGGCCTGATTTTTCTGTTGTTGTATAGAGCAAAGCGGCACGACCGAGAGACAGCAGAAACATGGTCTGAAAAGGACAGCTGGTCATCAATCATGACACCCAAGTTTCTCATCACTCTGGTTGTAGTGATGGTTGAGGAGTCAATTTGTAGTTTGATGTTATGGTGGATAGATTGCTTGGCTGGAATGACCAAGAGTTCAGTCTTAGAGAGGTTTAGTTGAAGGTGGCAAGCCTTCATCCATACAGATATGTCCGAAAGACAGTGGGGTCGTCTGGCGGCAAGGATAGGAAGAGTTGCATATCGTCTGCGTAACAGTAGCAATAGAAGCCGTTCGAACAAATGATCGGCCTCAGTGAGGTGGTGTTGATTGAGAAGAGAAGAGGCCCTAGCACTGGGGGTAGCCTGTGGAGAGGCAGTGGGAGGAGGATAATTGTCCTTGCCACAAAACATTGTAGGAAAGCCCCGAGAGGTAGGATTCGAACCACAGGAGTGCTTTACCCGAGATGCCCATTGTTGAGAGTGCGGCTAGGAGGATCATGTGATTGACTGTGTCAAAGGCAGCTGATAGGTCAAGCAGGATAAGAACCGAGGATTGGGCTGCAGCTTTAGCTGACCTTAGGGCTTCTGTTACAGACCAAAGGGCTGTTTCAGTAGAGTGACCATTCTTAAAACCAGACTGATATGGATCTAGGAGGTCATTCCGTGAGAGGAATTCTGAGACCTGTATGAAGACTGCACATTCGATAGTTTTGGATAAAAATGGTAGAAGAGATACTGGACGATAGTTCTCAACTTGAGTTGGGTCGAGTGAGGGCTTGAGTGATTGCCAGGACCACAGTAGGAGATATGGCTTGGAGGAGATTCATAGGAATCGGGTCCAGTGGGCATGTAGTGGGACTGTATGGTTTGATGACAAGATATTTCCACCAAAAAGAAGAGCATTTCTATTAACTATAATATCCAGGTCTCCAGAGTTAAAGAGCAGAGGATTATTTCTATTCTCACCAATTTGCCCCAATAACAACTGTTCATAGGGAAATCAAGGCAGTGTTGAGGACATGTGAGTGAACTCAAAGATAAGTTATACCACTCCATCAGAGAGTGCTCATATGAGTCATAATTTTATTAGTTTTTGCAAAGGTCTAAGAATCTCAACATTGTTCCCATGTGTTGGCAAGTTGTTGAACCTGCTCCATAGATGAAAGTGTCTCTTTGGGTGTTGATGTAAGTGGACTGAGCTAGAATATACTCAGGCTTCGTTATTTTAGTTTTTAATGTTTAATTTCAAACATCCAGGAATATATGTGTGTTAAATAAAAATGGGTGAAATCGGATAAAACAAAGTGGATGTTAAAAATACATATCTTTGCATGTGTGCATTTATTTGTGTGTGTGTGTGTGTTTAGGCTTGAACCCAAAGCCCTCTAACTCAGACTGTCGGCCAAACCGAGGCGGGATCTCTACATGAAATTAGTCTCTCTGCGAAGGCAAGAGGCAAGCTAAGGCCTTCTCTTTTAGTCAGTTGGCCCAGCCTACAGCTGCCCAGCCACTGTCACACTGAGAAGCACATGTCATTGAAAGGAGACATTAATTGCCTTGGTGCTATGGCAGGACGCTCACTAGGCACGCACCTTTGCTGCTGCCTTGTAAATGAGATGCAGAGTGTTGGTTACAGTACCTCCTTCCCGGGGATAATTGACCCTGGGGATCTGCTTTGCAGTCCACCCACCCTGCTTCTTTCCTTACTTATCTCCTCCTCTTCTTCACCTCCTCCTGTCTTCCCCTTCTATTGCCTCATAGACAGCGCAGGACAACTCCTTATTGGTTGGTAGTCCGCAGGATGGGGTTAGCCCTTTGACCCTGCAGTCTTCCTACCTTCTCTTCTTGTCTCCAGCTCCTACACAAGTGCATTAAATGGTGATGCAGCCAGTGGAGAAGAGAGGAGAGAGCACCACTACTGCACCAGACCATTACCCCAACCTTTGTAGGAGGTGCACAAACCCCTCCCCTCTCTTTCTGTTGAAAGTGCCTCACACCCACCCATCCGCTGCTTAGTTCTTTTTCTGTTGTCTCAGCTCCAAGTTTTAATGAGGTGAGACTCCTTGTTTACCACTGTGTTACTGGCTGGGCTTCAGCAGGCGGTGCTGTTTATTTACAGCTAAAGGCCCGTGCCGCTCAACCTTAATCGACCCATGCAATGCTCAATCACAGGCAAGTGTATGGAAAACAAAGGCCCACCTGTATACCTGTGCACAGATCTGTGGATTATCTTTCCAATCTGATCTCCACCCACACATTTTGTTAAACTTATATGTTTTTTGTTCTCTCCCTGCACTGCTTACCCTCTTCTTTCACGATTTATTGAACTGTCCGTCTTGATTGTTAGCTCTGTCGTCCTCAGGTTAGTCTCTCTCTCTCTCTCTCTCTCTCTCTCTCTCTCTCTCATGTACTTTGCTTTTCAGATCATGGAAAAAACAGTTAGTACAAGTACACACCTGGTAAGCCATTTGCAAGAAGCCTGCGGCTGAGATCGCAGCCCCCTGAGTGTAATATGCAAGGTGTGGCAGAGAATGACACTGTTAATCTTGAAGGATTACTTTCTCATGGAGCAATTTGTCACAGGAAAGTCTATACTGTTTGCTTATGTACTCTGTGCATATCCTCCTGTACCCTGTCGTTTATTTATTTATTTATTTTTTTGCCTCTGCTGATGCGCTTGTGTGCACTTGCTTATGTGTGTGTGTTAAAATGTTGAATTACTGATTTAGTGTAATTGAATAGTGTGCCATCTGTTTGGATGTTTATCTTCATTTTCTTTTTTTATTGCAGATGTAGTCATGCTTGTATATTTGCACGTGTCTGATTTCATCTTAATATGGGCATAAGTGTGTGTTTGTGTGTGCGCGTCTCATCTGTAGCCTGTAACTGTCTGGAAGCCCACTCTTTGCTGGAGAGGCCAGCCATGGCAGAAGAGGGCTGCGCTTAGTGCGTTTCATGCTTAATTCTGTGTCAATTAGTTGACTGCTACCTTCCCTCCAGCAAAAGAACGCAGAGAGAAACACAAGCCCACAGAAATCCTCTGGCTTTGACAGGCACAGTGTTCAATCATTTATCTCAAGGCCCCGGGCCACGGAGCACTGTCAACAAACATTCCATTGAAATCATATCAAGCCTCTTCTGTTCTCTCAGTTTTGTAGTCTCTCTGCACTGCTTCTCACTCTTTCCATCTCCCTCTGCCTCTTTATCTCACTCGTTCTTTACCCTCTGCTTCCTCTCTTGATATGCTTTTACCCACCTTCGCTCTTCATTCTCTCTTCCTCCTCACCCCTCACCCTCTGGGTTTTCTCGGTCTCTGAAGCAGGGGTTTTAGTTCTTTTTTTAAGCTGCTGTGCCTCTTCCTCCTTCCCAGGACTTGGCAGCAGAGTGGTAATTTGTTAAGCTGTTCCCTGTTTGTGCTGGATTCACCCCCAACTTGGCATGCGGTAAAGTTGTGGTCGGATGTCAAGATGAGCACCAGATATACCAAGATCACAGAAAAATATATATTTCAGCTTGAATTAGGTTTAGAGGATATTTTAACAAGGCAGCATGGACTCATCATAAAATGTAAATATCAATGATAGCATTTCAAGTGATGCTGTATATGCATACGTAAAAACACTTTTTGATCCGTACATTTAACACTAAGAGCATATGTACTTAAAACCCTATGCATATGTCTTTGCAGATGCTGTGGTTTTAAATATAGGTTGAAGTTGAAAGTAGTCTTTGATCACAGCATGTGGTGGAATATAAGATCTATGATTTAACAAATATTGAAACTGAGCGGAGGTATCATGCACTGGGCCACTCTTCAGCTTTACCACCAACTTGACTCTTACACTGAGGAAATGAACAATTTTACACAACAATTAAAATATACTGTACAGAGCCAATTTCATATCCATGTGCCATTTAAAAGAAGATAGAAATTAGGCTATTTAGAATACATCAGCTAATTAGCTTCACAGCCGCCATCTCTCCAGTTTCCCCCGTTGTTCACTTTTGGCCCATTGGAACTCTGGGAAATATGCTGATGCAGGATCTTTTGCAGGTAAGGTGGACAGAGGCCAACGTGTTTTTTCTTGGCTTCCTCTGCTCTGGGCTACAAACACTGATGTGGAGCAAAAGATAGAAGAGGAAAAAAGGAGAGGAATCTTCCATTCCCTCCCCTCCCCTGAGCATTCATCCCTTGAGAAACTCAACTCACCTGGGTATCTCTGTGGTGAAGAGTAATAAATAAATGTATTGGATTAATAATTAAAGACAGCCTAAACGAAGATAGATACTATCCTCTGAAGGCTTGGTGGTTCCACAAGCCTGATTTTAAGTTAGATGTTGTTGTGATTCCTGTTTGTTTGCTTCACTGGTGGTCAGGAGACATATACTGAGTCTTCATATCTTTATTCTATCGCTTTAGACAATTTCTGTTGGATTTAGCCTATTTAGTTCTTCATTTTCCAAAAATGGAAAGATACAGTGGAGTAGGCATAATCACAAACAGGTTAGTGTGCAAAAAAAAAATTTCCACCAGCAAAGATGCCTCAAACAAATATTTGAAATGAACCCTGAAAACATGACAACACTAATAAAATGGATCAAAGGGCATACTTGAATTGGGTCTTCAGACTTCAGGCCTTTGAACAGTTTTTGGTGGGCGCACTCGCTTACTCAGCACAACATGAGCCACCCACAACAAAAAATACAGAGCCTTTCTGCAAAATCACCACAAATCCAAACTTTTGCCCGTTTATTTCTGAAACAAAGAAATCTTATTAAAAAAGAATATTTGTTCCATGTGTGATCATCAAAAAATCTGTAGTGTCTCTCTATACATACTAGCCAAACAGCCTAAACTCTCCTCTGGCTATTCAGGTTTACCTCCCACAGCCGAGTGCCTCTGACTTGACAGCGAGAAATCCAGAAGACAACAACAGGGCCCTTATATCAGTCCCTGGACAAAGCCAAATTAATATTTAAAGATCATTACTAATGCCCCGAAGTAAAACACAGACACTAGGTAATTAATTGATTGAGCTGGGTGGTCCACAGAGAGATTAGACCGGATGAGTGTTGTTTATCTCTGTTGTTATTGAAGTATATTTGATTGCTTTGAGCAAATGATTTCCTGTTGAATGTAAAGAAGGGATACATGCTTTTGTGTGTTTGACCTGTAAGGCATATGCAGTAAGTTCATATTCTAGCAGTAATACAATCAGTTGGGGATTAATTGTCCCTTGTGCTTTCCCACAGTATGTATTTAGTGAAAATTTGCAATGCCAGTAATCTATTGTACAAGTTTACATTGGCACTAAGTGGAATCTGTAGACCTGTTTTCACAAGCTCATATAACAAGTGGATGGATTTCCACTGCTGATAATAGCAGATGCACTTGGCAAGACAATAAGATGTGTTCTACATCATTTGGCCCACTTCCTGTATCAACTGTTGGATGTGAATAGAGTGTCAACAGAGTGCTAATTGTTGTTCAGCATTTTGATTTATCCCAGGCGCATGCCAAGAGAGATGATTTTGCATTTGGAAGGCTGTCCCTATTCCCCAGCAGCATTCCAGTGGTTCTATTTCCTGGTGAAAAGCCTAAATCCAGTGATTCAGTACCTTGGATAGAGCCACCTGCTCTGTCCAGAAGCTGCATCACTCAATCCTATTTCCATACTGTATACAAATACTCTATGTCCTAATGTTGAATGTATACTATAGTATACTATGAATATATACATTTATTCAAGTGTTGTACTGATTATTTCAATGTTGTACATTTTTTGCATCTGCTCCGCTGCATCTCAGAAGGAAACTTTTTATTCCACTAAGTAAGTCTGACAACAGCTACTTTGCAGGTAGAAATTTTCCACATGAAACATATGAAAAGCTGATGAAATAGGATGCATTGCCTGGACTGAAAAGACAATTAAATTAAAATTAAAAAAAATTAAAGTTCTGCTTTGAAAATCTATTAATTTTAGACTAGATAATATTACAAGGTTTTTTAACTTCATTTTTTTCTCTTCCAGGCTGTTCCCATGTACAGTACATTTTTTTTAAATGTTCCCAGCTGTGAGCAGCTCTTCCTATTTGGTGTTGTATTGTGCAACATGAGTGTCGATCAACATTACACTCAAAAGTAGCACACTTTTAGAATATATGCTGGCATTTTAAAATATGCGTAATTTTGGTATTTTGCCATTTGTAACATACAACATACTCCAGACATGGCTAGAATTAGCATATACACATGATAGGGACTGGAAATGGGGAAAAGCTGTCTTTTTTTGGGACTGCCTCTTTGTGGCAGTGTAAATGTGAGAGGCATCATACACAACACACATAAATAATGTTTTGGGCAGCATATTCAATAAACTTTTCTAAGTTACCCCAAATGTCCTTGGCTTAGAACACATGAAAAGGTGTTCTTTCTTTCTTTTTTTCCTGTTTTCTTTCCCATTTGAAAGCATCTTGTGAAAGGAGCATTCAAGAATCACCAGGTTTTTCACAAGTTTTTGGAGATGCCTGTCATGAATGAACATGACAGTGTGTTTCAGTGCCAGCTGGCAGAGGAAGCCTAGCACGTCCCAGAGATGAGCGAAGGGCCAGCTGGATGCCCGCCGAGAGCTTTTACACACTCCTCACCATTGCTGCAAACTCCATCAGCCCATCCTGTTAACTGACACAACACAACGCTAATTGTGCATTAATCAGTGGGTTTAGTTACCCGATCCCATGAGCCTGTGGTGCATTTCAGTGGTAGTGAAACAGAAGTCGGATATTTGTGTTTCACTGTTCCATGTCTCCCTGGAGTCCTGATTTTGGCTTGCTGTCTGGCATGTAGTTAGTTGGTTAAACTTAGTGGTTGAGATTCAGATTACACTTCAAGTGAAGGTTAGGTGAATGCTGGCTGGATTTAAAACCAATCATTTTATTTGTGATCATCAGTGTGACAGATGAACACTGGATTAATTCGATATTGTCAATTTACATGTTGCTAACATGATTTGTTATAGGCTTTGGGTCTTCATCACACAGTGCTGAGCAACTTTGTTTTACTTGCCTTCCACAACTTTTACAGTAGTAATTACAAAAAAATCTCCAATTCTGTATATTCACAACTTCTCCACCAAATAAAGTGGAAGGGTCCGACACCTGTGACTGTTGAGAAAGTGTGTCAGGTAGAAGTTCAAATAAGAGGTAGACAGGATTTGTTTTTACTTCAAGATAAGAATTTATTAGAGTGTAGAAAGAAGATACAGTAGAAGTATGGATGTGAGACTGTTCACTGTGTGATATAGAGTAGGCACTGTGAGAAAACGTTCATTACACAAACGTCACTGACTAGTTTTGTGCTTTGCTCATTTTTGTGCTTCAGGCGGTAATCAATCATCAAGTAATTTATCTCACACTGGTGCTGAGTTTCTTTTATCAACTGCCAGACTACCTCAGCTGCACAGTATTACTGACTACAGGTTTGTTGGCTCACTTTGTAGAAATTACTGCTAGATAAAAAGTAAAGTTCCCATGCCTATGTGCTGAATGTTATTATGAAAAATGTGATCCTACTGAAAGAGATGCAGAATATTTGAAATGTAATGTGGTTGACAGATTCTCTCTTTTACTCAGTTTTTAAGATTTTGGTTCATTGCAGCTGCATTTTAAAGCTAGTAAATGTCACATGTGGCCCAATAGTTCAGGGCAATGACCAACTTACTTTACCAGCATTTTCTCACATAATTCTCCTAAGGAGAAGTAAATATCAACAACCAGAAACAAATTCTGAATTTAACCTTTGGCAGAAACACTTTTGCCATAAGTCACTCTTTGCATTTTTGGCCTCTTGGGATGCTAGCCTACACAGATGCAGCATGTCTGGCCTCACTCTTCTGTAGGTCAAAGCTGGCTATGTCTGTGGTGGTAAAGCACTAAGTAGAGTGTCTGTCTGTGTGTGTGGGTGTATGTATTTGTGTGTATGTGTGTGTGTGCGTGTGTGTGTGTGTGTGTGTGTTTTGAAGGGGGAGTTGGAGTGTGGGTGCATGCAGATGGTTCACAAGCCAACCTTTCAATTAGGCCCGGAGTATAAATATCCGTGGCTGATTGGAATGTGGCGGCTGCTGGCACAAAAGGCTCTGTTTGGCCTGGCTCCAAGACCCCGTCGCTCACTCAGTCTCTCAGTCATGCTGGAGGCCGCCCAAGGTTACTTCGTCAATGGACGCAATGATTTCTAACTCCCTGTGTCCTCTGTGACCACCCTCCCTTCTCCATCCCTGTTTCCATCCCTCCTGCTCCGTTTCCTGCCAGCTTCATAGCTAACTTTACATTTGAAAGAGGCCTTCAGTTGAACCCAGTTGGAGGTTTGATGTACCTTCTTTACCCTCATACGTTTGTGTGCATCAACTGGATTTTGAAATTCCCATTGCAAAAGGTGTTTTCAGCTTAAAATTTCAAACAAATTTCCTCTATGAGATTTTGTATATACATTTTTGCCCACAGCGAGTGTTTGGGTTCCAGTCCAGCTCCTAATCTTATTTAGCTAATGCTGCAGGTGAACGGTCCCTGTATCCCGCCTGGGGAGACCCTGTATATCCTTCACAGATTATAGGGATGAGCTCCCAGACAACTTATCCCTCCGTCCCAAAAGCCTGTCACTGTAAGCTGTCTGAGAAATTATCCACACATCCAGACACATGGTGGTGAGGGTATGAAATGACAAAGCAGAAATGTTTTGGGAGAAGGATATGTTATCACTGTTACAGAATGATTTTCAATGTTGAGTATAGTGCACAGCCTACAAATAGGATTGGAATTATTTCTATTACATGGTACTTGTAATCTTTTTACTCTTGATTTTACTTTTGATATCTTGAGTTAGGAAATTTTTTTAGTACTTTCTAGCACCCTGCAAAGTTTCAGTGACTAACAGTAACCTCTGTTGTTAGATGATTTTTCATTTTGTCCTCACTCCAGCCCCACCAATAATATCATATGCCCTTTGTTAAGAAATCTCCCTGTTTCTTTTATCCCTTCCCCCCTTCCTCGGCCCCCCTTCTCTGTAACCCACCTACCCAAGCTGTGTCAGGGAAGCCCCCCCCCCCAGTCTCTTATGCATCCCACTGGAATCAGGAGAGATTAAAAATTAGGGGATTAGGTTCCCCTCCTAACCCTGTAATCCAACAAAACAATGCTTTCTAACGTTGAGCGAGAGCTCCCGAGGCATGGGTAAGTCCTCCATGTCAGTTATTCCTTATGGAAGGGTTCCCTCGGAAAAGACGCGCACTCGCTTTCTGTCTCCAACCACCTCCTCCATCCCAACCCCCTTTTTTATGATCCAGGACTGTAATGAGGCAACATGGGAGATGGGGCCTAATATCTGCTAATAGGGTCAATGGAATTAACTGTTTTATAGGGGTCACTGTTGGCACAAGGACGAAGGGGCTGCTAAATGCTTGTCTTCTCTGGTGCCAGTTGTAACTATGAGGTTTTTTTACAACAACAATGCAGTGTCAGGCAGTGATAATGATTCCGGTAACACTGAGGAGCCTCGGTGATGTAAGACACAGGCGGGCTTCTGAATTAGGGCCCTGTTTTAAATATGTCAGTGTCACGCACAGGCTGGAGCTATAGCTGGCCATGGCATGCACTCCTTTAATTTCATCGCTCTGTCAGCTTTTATTAAAACCCATTTGTCACAAAGAGAGAGGGAGAAAACGAAAAGGAGAGACAAAAAAGTAGTGAGTGAGGGAAGACACAGATGGAGAGTGAGAGAGAGGAGGAAGGGGAGAAAAGAGAGATATAAGAGAAAGAGATGTGGAGACAAAGAAGGGTGACTTTCCTGAGGTGCTTGATAACAGAAATTGTTGTGTTGAGGAGGGGCGAGTGTTACGGGTGGTGTTGGTGGAAGGAGGCAGGAGGGATGGGTTGCCACCACCTCAGGGAGTGGGTCTTAAAGGTGGAAGACAGGGGTAGTAAGGAGGAGTGGGAGGGTCTGGGGGCTCAGCAGGAGTGATTAATGATGAATCTGGGGTATGGTGGACCAGTGGGACTCCCCATCCCCGTCTCCATCCCCATCCTGCTCATCCACCTTCCCCCCCACCCCTTACCCATTCCCTAGTCCTCGCCACCCCACCTTCATGCCCATTTGTAACTGTCTTGGGAGGGGCCATCAAGAACCCAGTGATGTGCCCCCTCATTTTCTTGAAGACAAGAATGAGAAATGTGTCCAGAAATGTGTCATATCCAAATCCAGCTCTTGAGATTTCTTTTGGATGGCTACTGTTTATTAATCATCATTGGCTCAATAATAATTATTCTTCCACACCTCTTACAAGAGGAACTCCTTCAGATCTCAACAATGCTTTCACACACACTCACACAATGACTCAAATGCGATTCAGTGTAAAATTAACATGTTTTGATGTTTCCCTTATTGAAATCCTAACAGGATTACGTCCGAACTCCTGTCTTTCATTTTGAAGGTTGGAGGAAATCATGGTTGGAGCGGCATGTGCATTTATTTGTTTTCGCTGGGGACCAGGCTAGGGTTTCTGCCAGAGAGTTTATGTGCCTGTCTGAATGTGTGTGTGCACCGCAGAGTGTGTGGCAGCCACACTTTCCTCACTCTGTCAAAAAGCTTTGACTTGGCGGCGGGTTCTGAAATGGCATCAAAGTGGCCCACCGCCACATTTCCACCCCATCCTGTGGTCCCTTACTTCCTGTCATCTACCTCTAAGCCCACGCACCCCAGCACCTACAATCAAAAGAAAATTAAATGATTCATTATATCTTCCCGCCTTCTTCACAAAGTAAAAACATGAAAAATAAAAGACAAGAAAGGGCTTTCAGAAACACTGCACTGTTCAATGCATTTTAGTTCATTTCCCCTCGTTTCTCTCTTACTAACTGAATAGTACATGATGGCACTTGACGGAGAAGAGGAGCAGGAAGACGAAGAAAAGGAGAAAGCAGAAGGAGAAAGAGAGAGAGAGAGAGAGAGAGAGAGAGAGGGAATAAAATGAAGTGTGACAACATATGAATTTCAAATATCCGAGGAGACATCAAAGTGCGCCATCCGGGGTGTCTCTTCGACAAGGACACTTTCTGATTTTTAATTCCGTCCCCTGATTGTATCGCTGAGGCCCTAACGAAGAATGGAGGAGCAATACCAGTGAGTGGCATCAGGCAGCGAGAGATAGAGCAGGAAGAGAGGGAGAGGGGTAAAGAGGGGTGGAGGGGGGCATAGAGGAAAGAGAGAGTAAGTGAGATCAGAGGGGGTTAGAAGAGATAGATAGAGGAGGAGGAGGAGGAAGGAGAGAAGAAAGGAGAGCCTCATCCAAACACAAGCGGCTGGGCCCTTTGTTGTCGAAGCGATCATAGCTCCTCTTTCATCAGACAGAGAAATGGAGAGGAGAGAAAGGAAGAGAGACAGTGAGAGTGAGAGCGATCCACTCCTTTTTCCACTGGGGTGACAGGGACATGGATAGAAGGAGGGCAACTTTTTCACCCTTTGCACATATCAAATCAAGGCTCTTCTTCCAAGGACTTATGTTGCGCACACTTTGAGAGCAAAATGCTTAGTATGGTGTAGCTGGGGGTACATGTTAATATTATGCTCAGTTTAACCTGAAACAATATGGCTGTTTGCACTGAGTTGATTAGCTAATGTCAAAAGAGTGTCAACAAAAACTGTTATATATTGCTAAACGCTGCTCCTGTTCACCCTTCTTCCGCTTTACAGTTCAGACGGCAGCTCACTACTGCAGCAGTCTAATTGCCTGGGATGTTCTCAGCAGGAGTGTGGCAGGCCTCTGGCACTGCCATTCCTGGCAAAGCTCTGCGCCAGTACTGCCGCAGTGCCAGCCCGCCCTGCCCTGCATCCTCGCCAGGGGTCTCATAACCCAGAAGGATCCCCCATGATGGGTACTCCCCACAAGGCCTCGCTGGAAACGGATGGGAAACCCTGGGCAAAAGTAGAAAGGTTGGAAAGGTCATATTACTAGCATGTATTTGAATGTAGTACACGCTCTCCTTTTCTCTCCCTCGCACACACACACACACACACACACACACACACACACACACACACACACACACACACGTAATCATATAATAATCACTTTTTTTGAGGACTTTATTATATGTTCAATTCAAAAACATAAAATAACTACATTTCAGTATATTCATCCCTGATATAATGTCAAATATTAATAAAATATGATGCAAATATAAAAATCAAGTCATGTTCCAGTTAAAAGAAAGAACAAAGAGGACAGAACAGGGTCAGTACACCATTTAAAAAAAGCTTTTCTTCTTTTAAAGAGGGAACAAAACCAGTTTAACTGGTGTCATCAATCACAGTGATGGTGAGGTTAAAAGCATAAGACTTGGCATAAGACTGATCCACACCAGAGTGGAGGCAGAGCTGCAGGCGACTACAGCAACACACCTGGGTTTTATAGCCATATGAGCATCACCTATCCCCACATGCGTTACCTCAGTGGCTCATGTCACAGCACAGGGACCTATAATGTAATTGTTGAAAGGGATGCAAAGGACATGAGTCAAAAACAATTTCAAGCCAAGTGTGAAAACCTAGAGATGTGTCTCAAATCTGTGCTGGTTAGAAATGCAACAAATTGATAGATGTAACCATCCATTAATTTGATTCTACAGTGACAGTGTGACAGCATGTTAAGTAATAATTTTTTGAATTATTATTTTTTCCTTAGTTCTCTAAACTATTGAAAAGTAGTAACTCAATAAAGTTTAATGTCTCATTTGTTTCAACAGATTACCACTGCTTTAAAAGAAGTCTGAAATCTAGAGTAATTCTTTTCCCTCTCAAAAAAGAGGACTGATATTTTTAACAGCATTTTAAACATGAGTTTTAAATGTTGTTTTTTTGTGATTGTATATGATAGCATTCCCTTAGTGAAGTTAAACTGACAAGTTATTTGGTCTGTCAGAATACATTTCCTTAAAGTCCTACAATTACAAAATCTAGACATATTCAGCAATAAACAAAAAAAAACTTTTGACTAAACAGTAACATCTTGCTATTTTAACAGATCCGAAAATTAAGACAGAAGGTCAAGCGCACACATGCCATGCAGACCACATCACCCTAATACACAGACACACTCACAAGGGCCCCTCCTTGGTTATGGAAAGGGGTGCATGGTGAAGCAGCTGGGAGACGTGGAGCCACAATGGCCCTTTAGGGCGGGACGGCCCTAATCCGTCCTCCGTCCGACAGCGCCAGTGAAAGGAGGCCTGTCAATCATTGCATGGCACCCTCGGGTCTCTGAAATGGCCGTGCTCAGCTTTAGGATTTACTGTACCTCCTCTTTGTGTCTTATTAAAACCGTTTTGCAGACAGACAGAGATACATGTATGCACGTGTATGCATGCAGGCACACACACACACAAACATACACTGCTTCTTGTCTGTCACAGCTCTATAAAACCCTGTTTGAGCTTATGTGTGTATGTGCATGTGTGGGGAGAAAAACAAACAAATAGAAAAATATGCAGACAAATGATAAAATAATTTTTGTTTACGTTCACCCCAATAGATCTTTTTAAAGAAATGTAAAATAAACTCCACATCAGATAGATTTTCGTTCACATTTTTTATTTAGATTTTTTTTTTTTGCTAAATCATTATACAGTAAAATTATAGTGCACTTGCTTTTACATATGATGAAGACATTGTCAATTCAAATGAGCAGTTGTACTTCAAGGAATTACATGCTGCCTATGTTAATGATGGAGACAGCCATGTAGAAGCAGGGAATGGGTTTATTTTAGGATACATTTCATAGCCCTATTGTTGCCTGACACATCACACACACACACACACACAAAGTTATGGATGGAGAGGCAACCATACAGACAAGTAAGATGCAAAGGCAAATACACATTCACAGATACACACACTAACACACACACAGTGTAAACAGTTATTTAGAGGTGTCAGACACTGCATGTAATATCCTCTGGCACAGTAGCTGTGTGCACATGTGCGTGTATGTGTGTGTGTGTCAATGAGCCATCAGCTGAGCTGAGCACTGTCCGTTGCAGCTGGCTGATGGTGATCAAATCTAACAGACAGTGAGGACCGGGGCACGCTTTCTGCCTCAGAGACATTGAGTGAGAGAGAGAGAGAGAGAGAGAGAGAGAGAGAGAGAGAGAGAGAGAGAGAGAGAGAGAGAGAGAGCACTAAGACCGCCTCTGGCCACTATTATCTCTTCAGCGCGTGACTGTGTCCATGTGAGTGTGACAGTGTGAAAAATAGCGTTTGTTTGTTTGTTTACTTACTGTGTGTATGTGTGTGTATGGAAGTGTTTGCTTGCTCATGTGTGTGCCTGTCAGTGGATCCAAGTGAGTGTGTGTTCATATTGGCTGTTCAATATGCTGAAGCCCTTATAACTTACTGGGGGATAACTACTGAGCCAGATGACATGGCGGGAAGATGCTTCTTCACGGGTCCTAATTCAAGTCCTCCAGCCAGGGTTAAAGCTCGTAAAACTTCTCCCTGTTCCTCTCTTGGACGACTGGTTCATTCATTATCATTTTTAAAGTGGACAAACTTCTCTCTACACTTTACACGCTACACTCTTCTCTTGAAAATTAATTTAACCTGCTGTTATGGGAGGAGAGAAGAGCTAACCCGTTAAAACTCTACCCTGCAGGTTACAGACTGTAATTAGAGGTGGGCTGATCGATTAGCAAAATGTATCAATAATACTAAGTCCTGGTCAAGTATCAATACTTCATCCGTCTCAGGTTAGATCATGTTTTGGGCACATTAACAGTTAGCGATGCTCCTTATGCTTCTCTGGCTCAGTTAGGTGCATGCATGCAGCAATCACAGAACAGTAAGAAAAAAAGTCATCAGTGATAAATGTGAGAAGTAGCCCATTAACGATCATAAATCATGACACATGGTTTTCCCCTATATGAAAGCCGCTTTTAACAATAAAACGTTATCAGTATTGGTGTCAATATTGGTGATTCTGGGCTTGGTATTACTGGGGTTTAGATTGGAATAAAATTTAGTGATATAGCCCACCCCTAGTAGTAACTAACAACAACAACAAACTACTGTGAGCATCTTGCTGATCGGGGGGGAGGGGTTGTAATTTCTGCAGACAGATTGGTTCATAAGTAGTAAGTAAGTAGTCACTTGTCAAGGAAAATATAAACTTGTGTCATTTTAATTAAATTAAAAAATTACAACCAATAATGCTGGTTTTCCAGTGAGAAGAGTCTCCAAAGAAAATGTCATTCAATATTAACAGTAGTATTCTAAGTAAAAGGTTCAAATACTGTAAATTACACTAATTTGTCAACCAATTTACAGCAGTGTCTACCAAGTGCAGCATATAGGTCCATAGAATTCAAGAATTTATGTGATGACTGATTACAGTCTGCCTTATCTTTTATGTGTCTTGTGTCTAGTCTATTAATTTTATTGTCTTTTTATTTATTGTTGTGACACGTAATATGGCAAATGTACGGTTTTATTTTCTCCTACTGGAACAATAAACTTAATAAAACTTAATTCTCAAAGCAGAGAAATCTCCGCTCTAGGATGTTGCAAATGTCAAACAGTGGGCTGGTCTGACCTGGAGACCCACATCATTTTATATACTGGCAATATCACCCCACCTCTGCAGCCTAAGCACCCCACACACTCCATCCACACATTAGTCACTGCTCACTGTGTGTGTGCAAGAAAAAGAAACAGATGAATGATCGTCTAATAACTCACACAATACAGCTAAGCCCCATAATGAAAACTGTTGATAAGAAAAATTAACATAAAACCTAAGTGATACAGAACGAGACAGTGGACATAAATGAAAAGGCTCTTGCACCATAAATCTAAACCATGAGCACAAATATATATATATGACTCACAAATGTAACTCAGAGACTTCCTCATCCTAGTCTGAAAAAAATGACCCCAAAGCATATGTACACATATCTACTTCATCCTCATTTTTGCTTTGTGTTAGTTCCCGCAGAGCCGGGCCCTCCACTCATAGCACGGTGCAGTAAGTTTTAATGGTAAATCAACAAAGGGCCGACATGAAAGAAAGGCTAGCTTTCCAGTTTGCAGGGTGAAGAATTATTCATCAGCACTGTAGTGTTGCACTGCAGGCGAAAATCCTGCAGCAGCGCTCCATTTTAATTGCCAGAAAATGACTGTAAATGATACAGAGAGAGGGGGAGAAAGGGGGCAAAAAAGGCGACAGAGGGAGAGAGAAAGGAAAAAGAGAGTCGGAATTGGAGGTATAAAGAACTGGGGGGGGGGGGGGGACACCCCCACCACCAACAGCTGCCCCCCAAATTGAAGGCCAGGGGGATAAAAAGCT